>NW_026843709.1:7785151-8088181 GCF_030254825.1 Meriones unguiculatus
AATTAAACAAAGAAACAATATCTCTAACAGAGGTCATGAATCAAATGGACCTAACAGACATTTACAGAACCTTACACCAAAACACAAAAGAATTTACCTTCTTCTCAGCATATCATAGAACCTTCTCCAAAATAGACGACATCGTTGGTCACAAAGCAAGCCTCAACAGATACAAGAAGATTGAACTAATTCCTTGTATCCTGTCTGACCACCATGGAATAAAGCTGGACCTCAGTAACAACAGAAATAGCAAAATGCCTACACACACATGGAAACCGAACAACTTGCTACTAAATGACAGCTGGGTCAGGGAAGAAATAAAGAAAGAAATTAAAATCTTCCTAGAACTCAATGAAAATGAAGAGACAACATACCCAAACTTGTGGGACACAATGAAGGCAGTGCTAAGAGGAAAGTTCATAGCATTAAGTGCCTTCAAGAAGAAAATTGAGACAGCGCATTCAAGCAACTTAATGGCTCACTTAAATACCCTAGAAAAAGAAGAAGCAGACACACCAAGAAGGAGCAGATGGCTAGAAATAATCAAACTCTTGGCTGAAATCAATCAATTAGAAACAAATAAAACAATTCAAAGAATCAATGAAACCAAGAGCTGGTTCTTTTAGAAAATCAACAAGATAGACAAACCCTTAGCCAAGCTAACTAAAAGGCAGCGAGACACCATCCAAATCCACAAAATCAGAAATGAAAAGGGGGACATAACTACAGACACAGAGGCAATCCAAGCAATCATTAGGACTTTCTTCAAAAGTCTATATGCATCAAAATTTGAAAATTTAAATGAAATGGACAATTTTCTTGATCGATTCCACTTACCAAAGCTAAATCAGGACCAGGTAAATCAATTAAATAGTCCTATATCCCCCCCAAAAATAGAAGCAGTCATCAAAAGTCTCCCATCCAAAAAAAGCCCAGGACCTGATGGTTTCACCGCAGAATTCTAACAGACATTCAAAAAGAGGTAACTCCAATTCTCTTCAAACTATTCCACAAAATCGAAACAGAAGCAACATTACCAAACTCATTCTATGAAGCCACAGTCACCTCGGTACCTAAACCTCACAAAGACCCAAACAAAAAAGAGAACTTCAGGCCAATCTCCCTTATGAACATTGATGCAAAAATACATAACAAAATACTCGCAAACGGAATACAAGAACACATCTAAGATATCATCCACCATGACCAAGTAGGCTTCATCCCAGGAATACATGGGTGGTTCAATATATGGAAATCCATCAATGTGATCCAACATATGAACAAATTGAAAGAAAAAAAACCACATGATAATCTCCATAGATGCTGAAAAAGCATTTGACAACATCCAACATCCATTCATGTTTAAAGTATTGGAGAGATTAGGGATACAAGGCACATATGTAAATATAGTAAAGGCAATATACAGCAAACCTATAGCCAACATCAAACTGAATGGAGAAAAACTCAAAGCAATCACACTAAAATCAGGGACAAGACAAGGCTGCCCACTCTCTCCATATCTCTTCAACATAGTTGTGGAAGTCCTTGCTAGAACAATAAGACAGTTGAAGGAGATCAAGGGAATACAAATTGGAAAGGAATAAGTCAAATTATCACTATTTGCAGATGATATGATAGTATACATGAGTGACCCCAAAAACTCTACCAGGGAACTCCTACCGCTGATAAACACCTTCAGCAAAGTGGCAGGATACAAAATTAACTCAAAAAAATCAGTAGCCCTCCTGTATACAAAAGACAAAAGTGCTGAGAAAAGTTAGGGAAACAACGCCCTTCACAATAGGCACAAATGACATAAGGTACCTCGGAGTAACCCTAACCAAGGAAGTCAAAGACTTGTATGAAAAAAATTCTGAGTCTTTGAAGAAAGAATTAGAAGAAGATATAAGAAGATGGAAAGATCTCCTATGCTCATGTGCTTGGCAGGATTAACATAGTAAAAATGGCCATCTTACCAAAAGCAATCTACAGATGCAATGCAATTCCCATCAAATTACCAACACAATTCTTTACAGACCTGGACAGAAAAATTCTCAACTTCATATGGAATAACAGGAAACCTAGAATTGCTAAAACAATCCTCTACAATAAAAGATCTTCTGGAGGTATCTCCATCCCTTATCTTAAGTTTTACTATAGAGCAACAGTTTTAAAAACTGCATGATACTGGCATAGAAACAGAATGATGGATAAATAGAACCAAACAGAGGACCCAGAAATAAACCCACACACTTATGGACATGTATTCTTTGACAAAGATGCCAAAACCATACAATGGAAAAAAGATAGCATCTTCAACAAATGGTGCTGGTCCAACTGGATGTCTACATGTAGAAAATGAAAATAGATCCATACTTATCACCCTGCACAAAACTGAAGTCCAAGCGGATGAAAGACCTCAACATAAAACCAGACACATTAAATCCGGTAAAAAAAAAAAAAAAGTGGGGAATACCCTAGAACTCATTGGTACAAGAGAAAACTTCCTGAACAGAACACCAACAGCACAGGCTCTAAGAGCAACAATCAATAAATGGGACCTCATGAAACTGAAAAGCTTCTGCAAAACAAAGGACACCATCATCAAAACAAACCAACTGCCTACAGATTGCAAAAGAGGATTTTATCTTCACCAACCCTTTATCCGACAGAGGACTCATATCTAGTATATATAGAGAACTAAAGCTGAAAAGCAGCAAACCAAGTAATCCACTTAAAAAATGGGGAACAGAGGTAAACAGAGAATTCTCGACAGAGGAATATCGAATGGCAGAGAAGCACTTAAAGAAATGCTCAACTTCATTAGCCATTAGAGAAATGCAATTCAAAAGAATCCTGAGATTTCACCTAACACCCATAAGAATGGCCAAGGTTAAAAACACAAGTGATTGCTTAACCATGTTTTTAGCAGTTTTATTTGTAATAGCCAGAAGCGGGAAACACCACAGATGCCCCTCAACTGAAGAATGGATGCAGAAATTGTAGCACACCTACACAATGGAGTATTACTCTGCAATGAAAAATAAGGAAATCATGAAATTTTCAGGTAAATGGTGGGACCTGGAAAGGATCATCTTGAGTGAGTTTTCCCAGAAGCAAAAAGACATACGGTACATACTCACTCATATAGACATACAACATAGGACAAACCCACTATAATTTGTTCATCTAAAGAAACTAAGTAAGAGAGAGGACCCTACCTAAAATGGTCAATTCCCATCCTGAAAGGCAAAGAGGATGGACATCAGGAAAAGAAGAAAACAGGAAACAACCTAGGAACCTACCACAGAGGGCCTTTGCCCTACAGACTATCAAAGCAGATGCTGAGACTGATGGGCAACTGTTGGGCAGAGTGAATGGAATTTTATGTAAGAACTGGGAAATAGTAAGAGCTGGAGAGGACAGGGTCTCCACAAAAAGAGCAACAGAACAAGAAAATTTGAACACAGGGAATTTCCCAGAGACTCATACTCTAACCAAGGACTATTCATGGAGATAACCTAGAACCCCTCCACAGATGTAGCCCATGGCAGCTCAGTCTCCAAGTGGGTTACATAGTAATGTGAAGAGGGACTGCCTCTGACATAATCTGACTGGCCTGCTCTTTGATCACCTCCCTCTGGGGGGGGGGGGAGCAGCCTTAGCAGGCCATAGTAGAGGACAATGCAGCCACTTTTGATGTGAACTGATGGACTAAGATCAGAAAGGAGATGAGAACCTCCCCTATCAGTGGACTTGGGGAGTGGCATGCATGTAGAAAGGAGAGGACGGGTGGGTTCAGGAGAGGAGGAGGGAGGGGCTTATGGGGGGATGCAGAATGAATAAAGTGTAATTGATGAAAAATTAAAAAAAAATAAAATAAAGAAAAGATAATTTAAGAACATTAAATGACTTTCAAAAGTGGAGGAAAACATGGAGTTGGTCAATTTACATGGAGCATGTCTCTCGCCTGGGAGCAATGATCTCCTGAACCTCCTAGGACACCACCACTGCTAGTTCTCGAACTGATGCAATGAGTTTCAACATTGGATGTTCCAACGAGGGAATTAAGGCTTCTCATAATATTTCCTCTAAGTCCACACCTGTTTGTTTATAACCCCCATTTTTATTCATTGTTAGCCAGATAGAGCCACATAATTGTGGTAATGATACTTGCTTTTTTGCCCAATGCTAGAATGCTAGTGAATTTAGGTATGCCCTAGTTACTCGCATGCCTTGCTGGGTACCTGTGCATGCTGATACCCCTCATGCTATGACTCTCTTCAGACAGAAAAGGGATCTTGGAATTACAGCCACCATTGTTATTGCCATCTCATTGGCGGCTGTTGGAGCTACCACCACGGTATTAGCCAGGAGTCATACTGTGCAGACTGCTCAGGCCCTGAATAATCTTTTAGCCAATGTAGCTCATGCCTTAGATGTACAAAAAGGAATTAATGTTCAACTAAAAGGAGGCTTGATGGTGTTCAATCAGAGGATTGACCTCGTGCAGGAGCAAATTGATACCCTATGGCAAATCGCTCAGCTTGGCTGTCAATAAAAGTATGCTAGACTTAGTGTCACTAGCCTACAACATGAGAATTTTTCCTGTGCTGCAAATCAGTTTAAACAATTGTCTAGCTATATTTTAGGTAATTGGACTGGAGAATTCAATACTACGATGTAGCAGCTGAGAGTAACCATTGTCATGGTAAATTATACCAGAGTGGACGCAGGACTAGCCACAGGATTATCATCATGGATTGCTGCAGCCATGAATCATCTGAAGGAATGGGCGGGCATGGGAGCGTTAGAAGGCCTTCTGGGGTTGGTCTCCTTGGTTTGCCTGTGGTATATATGCAAGATTAGAATCTCACAACAGCGTAATGCAGCCATGACCATTCAGGCCTTTACAGCCATTGAAGTAGGACAGTCTACCCAAGCATGGGAGCTAAAATGTTAAGCTCAGGATGCGAGGCTAAGCACTGCACTCAGGGTCAGCCGCTTTGGATCCAGAGAAGAGCATGTCTGATTCCATGCGGGTTGATGCCCCAGGTCCCGCCTCTGAGAAAAAGGTAATTGGACAGGTCCGATGATCTTTGGGTGGATGACACCTAAATGAACATTGGTACAAAGTCCCGATTTATTTCTAATATCAGAGATCAGACCTCTACTCTTGCCTGACGTGTCTAAAACAAAAAGGGGGAACTGTAGAGAGCTGCGAAATGCTATGCCTTAAAGATGGAGCTGGTTTCTGCCTTCCACCTTCCGGATGGTGAGTGCTCTCTGTCACAACTCCGTATTTGGCTAAGGCTGAGGATCTGGCTTGCTTCCATGTATGTGGACCTATTTGCATTGCCCATGAGGCATGCTGGGGTTGGCTACCTAGAGGCTATTTTAAGCTGAGGGCTGGCTTTCCCCAGGGTCAGAAGATTGTTCAAGGGTCTTGAATAAACTGCCTTGAGAACAACAACAACAACAACAAAAAATCAGAAAGAAGGAAAGGAGGACCTCCCCTCTCAGTGGACTTGGGGAGAGGCATGCATGCAGAAAGGGGGCGAGCGGGGACCTGGAGGGGAGGAGGGAGGGGCTTATGAGGGGATACAAATGGAATATATTGTAATTAATAAAAGTTAAATAAAAAAATTAAAAAAAAACATAAGCAAGGTCCTAATTAAATGCTTTTTGTTCAAAGATTTGGCTTTGTCATGGAGCATTTTAACACTAAGTAATTCACTGATTGAGAACATATCAGGGTATGGAACAAATAATAATGGAATCTGTGATAATGTGAAAATCATATGTTTAGGACAAGTGACTTTATTAATGACCACTTAGAAGAAATACATGACACTTTTCCTGAACTAAGAGTCTTGGACAAAGAACTGTCATCTCTGGATTTTTTGCTTTCAGCTGGGAAAATTGAGGCATGGAGGGATGCTCAGGCTTTCTCTCAAGCTTTTTGTCCACTTGGCCCTTTTAATAACTGGCTTCTGAAACTTTCACTGTCTTTTACCTGTTGCATGACATCATGCTGCCTCTCAGCCATTCAGCAACTTTGAGAATATTGAGGTTTCCATGGAGATGTGTAAAGAAACAAACTTTCCGCAGTGTCCAGTATCTCTGATCCCATGCACACATGAATTTTTCTTGTGAAACCAAAGATGCCTTTATCTCACCCCTTTATCCAGATCCCACCCACCTTCATTCCTGTTTACCTCTGTGACAATGTCAGGTAGAAACGAAACTTTTATGTTTACTTAATTGGACAGCTTCCTAAGCAGGGAAGCTTCAAAGTGAAGAAGGATTAAGGGGAAAATACCAAATGACAAGGTAGTCTTCTACTGTCCTCTTATTCCTCAAATTTCTTAGGTTGTGACTTTGAATTGAGCAGTTACTTGTGTCCTCACTAAATGTACATTTACATTCTTAATTAATGTAATTTTTAATCAAATTATTGATATGATAGCCTGGCAGAGTCTAGGGTCCCTTGGGTATTGAGTCTTTAAGAGCAGGAAAAAGAGAATGAAACCAGAAAATTTCTGGGACTCATTTGGCTGAAAAAAGATCTGATGGGAAAGGAGTACTCAGGGGCAATAAACTATTTAACAGCTGGTGCTGTTCCACACTAATTTTTGCTACCCTCTATGAGCAGGGTTGTCTTGTGTGACCTGGTTGGATCAGCAGCTATGTCCTACACAGTGGTCTGTAAGGAACCCTCATGGTCTGGAGTTGGTTTCATTTAAAAATATTTCTCATAGGCTGATAAATGTGTCCATGTTAAATGCCTAGTATACAAAATCAGCTGTGTTTTCTGCTGTGGTCCTCCAGACAAACCCTCTAAATTTAGTGTTAGGCCAAACCTGGTAGTTCAGTTGTGCCACCTGAGCTCATGGGGTCTGAGGTAGCTGGGTAACCACTAGTTCATGGCTGAGATTCTTTGCTACATAATGAGTTTCTGGAAAGCATGCCTTAAAAAAATAATACTCTGCCCTCTGTTAGAAGAATTTTTTTCTCCATGTTAAAAGTCATTGTAAAATTTGGCTACATATTATTTTTACTACATATGTGGAAATTTCATATAATTAACATTATATTCCTTTTTGATTGCAGGTTCAAATTCCTACCCATGTGTCACACTAATTTTTTTTTTCCTTAAAATACCTCAATTGAAGTTTGTGTTGCTCATCTACTCATTGGAACATGATCAGAGTCTCAGAGCCAAGTCCCTTAAAGAAAATAGAGTTATCTTTACCACACCCTGGCACAACCCACAAGAAATCATCAGTCCTTAAGAGCTCTGTACTTCATCACCTTGAAAACAGATTATCTTATGTATTTACTTAAGGTAAATTTTTGTTTACTTTGTTTCCTCTCTGTTCCCTCATCCCTCTTCTCCTTCCAGTCCTGCCCACCCTCCTTCTTCTATCCCTTTGCCCTTTCTCTAGGTCCCTGATATGGGAGGTCCTCCTCCTCTTTCTATCTGACCCTAACTTACCAGATCTCACTAAGGCTGGATGACTCATCATCCTCTGTGGCCTGCTTCTCAGGGCATTGTTCTCCTTGTGTCCTCTATTCCCTATTCCCTCTACATATGACACTCTTCCTGCCTCCTCTTCCTGCAGGCTTCTCAGAGCTTTCAGGGGAGCAAGAATTTCATAAGGAAATCCCATTTAGAGCTGGATGTTTTAAGGTCTCACTTTCTCATAATATCAGACAGGTTCTCTATATGCAATTCCATTTGATGCAGAAGGAAGCATCTCTGTGGATACAAAAAACATGGCACTGATCTATCAGGTGAGGACAGAGAGCAACATATTTTAATAAAAACAGATTCGGTTGTTTGAAATTTTCCATATGATATCCTGGCCCCACAACTCAATTAACTGCCACCCAACCTCCCTATTGAAGACTTGCTTGGTTACAATAGATGACCTATTGGAAATTTATCCCCTACTATTAGACCTTCTAATAAGTGAACACATACCATATTTGTCTTTCTGCATTTTAGGTACTTCACCCAGATGATTTTTCCTGGTTCTATCCATTTGCTTGAAAATATTACAAGGTCATTTTCTAGCTGAATAATACTTCATTTTGGAAATATTCCACACTTTCTCCAAAGGAGATTTTCAGTCCTGTTCTTTAGTCTTTAGAAGTTGCTGGGGTGTTGTATTGAATGAGAAACTTTCAGGATAACTTTGTTCTTTTAGACTAGAACACCCTCCTTCTTCTTCCACTTCCTGGTGATTGGAATTGCAATTTTTCCTTGCATCTCATCTATTACAATATTAGTCCACAGTGAGAAAATGTCTGGGAAATGTTAGATGGTATGGCCTTGTTAGATAATGTAATTCCTATTGTAATTATATTATAGGATGGTGTGCTTTGAGGTTGATGTGTCAATGAAAGTGACCACACAAAATGGAGTATATGTATCTCAGTGTGTGTCACATTATATTTTTGTTTTTGACTATCTCGGTCTCTCTATTTCTGAATATGCCTGTCTAGGTCTTTCTCAGTTTCTCTCTCTCTGCCTGTTGCTTATGGTTCAGTGTGAAAAACTCTCAGTTCTGCTGAAGGACTAAAACAAAATGACTCATTCCTGATGTGACATCCTGGATGGTCTCTGTAAATATATAAGCAAGGTTCCAATTTCACACATTTTGTTCAAAGATTTGCCTTTGTCAGGGAGCATTTTAACTGTAAGTAATTCATTGACTTAGGACATATATGTACATTTAACAAATAATATTAATGTATTCTGTAACAATGAGAAAGTCACATGTCAAGGACACATGACTTTATTACTGTCCACTTGAAAGAAATATGTGACATTTTTCTTGAACTAAGCGTCTTGGACACAGGAACTGTCATCTCTGGGTTGGGTCTTTCATCTGCCCAGATTGAAGCATATAGGGCTGCTCAGCCTTTTTATCAAGCAGGCTGTCCGCTTGGCTCTTTTAATAACTGACTCCTGAAACTCTTACTGGCTTTCACCAGTTGTATAACATCATTTTCTCTTTCAGCCAATAAGTACTTTAGAGAATCTTTAGGTATCCCTGGAGATGAGTAAACAAACTTCCCTCAGTGTCCATAATCTCTGATCCTGTGAAAAAGTGAATTTTTCTTGTGAAACCCAACAAGCCTTTATCTCATCCCTTTATCCAAATCCCACACCTTTACTCCTGTTTTCCTCTGTGACAATGTCAGGTAGGAAATGAAAATTTCATGTTTATTTAATTGGACAATTTCCTAAGTAGGGAAGTTTCAAAGTGATGTGGGATTAAGGGGAATGTACCAAATGACAAGGTAGTATCCTACTTTGGTCTTGGATGTGAAATTTCTTAGGTTGTGACCTTGAAATGAGCATTTACTGGTGTACTCAATAAATGTACCTTTACATTCTTATTGATATAATAGGCTTGCAGGGCCTTGGCTTCCCTGGGATATTGTTTCTTTAAGAGCAGTGAAAAGAGAAGGAAATCACGTAATTCTTGGGACTTTTCTGGCTGAAACAGAGAAAGATTGGTTAATGTACAAGGAGTCCTGAGGGGAAATAAACTATTTGACATCTGGTGTTGTTCCATACTAGTGTTAGCAACCCTCTATGAGCAGGTTGCCTTGGCTGATCTGATTGGATCTGAAGCTGTGTCTTATTCAGTGGTAAATGAGGAAACCATCCTATTGTGAGGTTTATAGTTAAAACTGGGCCTTCAGGATAGAGTAATCGTTCTGTGTTTTATGACTAGGACACAGAACAGCTGTGTTTCCTACTGTGGTCCTCCAGAAAACCCTTGAGAAGAAGTGTAGTGCTAGGACTGCTTTTTGAGAGGTGACACTGAGTTCATGGGGTGTGAGGTAGGATGGGCAACTACTAGTTCATGGCTAGGATTCTCTGCTATATAATGAGTTCCTGGAAAGCAAGCCTTACACATTAAAACTCTACCCTCCTTTTGCAGAAGTTTTTCTCTACGTTAATAGTCATTTTAAAAGTTGTCAACACATTATTTTTTACTAGTTATTTGGGAATTTCTTATAATATACATTACAGTCTTTTTCCAATGATCCCAGGTTCAAATTCCTACCCATGTGTTACATTAATTTTTTTCTTTAAAATGCCTCATTTGAAGTATGTGTTGTACAAATACTCATTGGAACATGATCAGAATCTCAGTGACAAGTCCATTAAAGAAAACTGAGTGCATCTTTCCTGTGTCCTGCCACCACTCCCAAAAAGAAGCCATCAGTCCTGATGAGCTCTATATTTTATCACATTGATCACAGTTTTTCTTACGTATTTTTTATCATGATTTGTTCACTTTGTATCTCCTATACTGACCCCTACATCTTCTCTTTCAAGTCCCACCAACCCCTCTTTAATACCCCTAATGCCCTTTTTCAATTTCTCTGATTCAGAAGGACCCCCTCCCCCTTCTGTCTGACCTTAGCCATCAGGTTTCATCAAAATTGGCTGCATCATCTTCCTCTGCAATCTGATTCTTAGGGCATTCTTCTCCTTTTTTCTTTGCTTATCACACTCTTTCTGCTTCCTCTTCTGCAGACTTTCCAGAGCTCTGAAGAGAGGGAGGATTTCATGAGGAAATCCCATTTAGAGCTGGGTGTTTTAAATACTCATTATGCGTAATATCAGACTGGGAGTCTCTATGCATTCCTATTTCATGCAGAAGGAAGCATGTACAAGAACATGGGACTGGTCTATCAGTTGAGGGCAGAAAAAAAAACATATTTAAATAACAACGGACTGGGTTGCTTGAAAATTTCCATAGCATGCCCTGACCTAACAACTAAATTAATGGCCAACCAAAGCCGGAAGACTGTCTTGTTCATGATAGATTTCCTATCAGAACTTTATCTCCCAATATTAGGAGACTTCTGAAGATGTGAATACATACCATATTTGGCTTTCTGCATTTTAGTTACGTCACCCATAATGATTTTTTCCTAGTTCCATCCATTTGCCTTAAAGTGTCATGATGTCATTTTTTTTTTTAGCAGAATAATACTCGGTTATGGGAATAATCCACATTTTTTCTAATGGAGATTGCCAGTCTTGTTCTTTAGAACTTTGAAGTTGCTGGTACTTTAATCATTGTATTGAATGACAAACTATCTGGATAACAATGTTCTTTTAGCTTAAGAGTCTCTCCATTTTCTTCCACTTCCTGGTGATTTGAAATGGAATTTCCCCTTGGAGCTCATCTATTTACATGTTGAGTCTCCAAGTGAGGAAATGTCTGGGAAAGTTTAGATGGTATGGCCTTGTGAGATAATGTAATTCCTATTGGAGATATGTTATAGGATGGTGTGCTTTGAGGTTGATATGCCAATGAAAGTAACCAGACATATTTGTATTTCTGTCTCTTCATCTCTGTCACTTTATATCTTTGTTTCTGTAGGTCTTGGTCTCTCTATTCTGAATCTAACTCTCTAGCTCTTTCTCTCTTTGCCTGCCATTTATGGTTCAGTATGAAAAGATCTCAGTTTTGTTGAAGGACTACAAATGGGTGACTGCTTGCTGACGTGGCATCCTGATGGTCTCTGTAAAAATATAAGTAAGGTTCTAATTAAATGCTTGCTTTCAAAGATTTGCTTTGGTCAAGGAGCTTTTTCACAGTAATTCACTGAATGAGGACAAATATGTGTATTTAACAAATAATAATGCAATCTGTGATAATGTGAAAGTCTTGTGACTTCATTAATGCCCACTTGAAAGAAATATGTGACACATTTCCTGAACTAAGAGTCTTGGACACAGGGTTGTGTGCTTTCATTTGCCCATACGATACCTGTAGGGTAACCAGCCTTTCACTTCAAAAGGCTGTCAACTTGACCCTTGTAATAACTGGCTCCAGAATCTTAATGGCTTTTACCTATTTCATGACATCATTCACCCTCTCAGCCAATCAGCACATAAGAGAATCTTGAGGTTTACATGAAGACAAGAAAACATTTCTCAGTGTCCTGTAGCTCTGATTCTGTGCACATGTTACTTTTTCTTTTGAAAACCAGCAAGCCTTTATCTCATCCTTTTATCCAGATCCTGCAGCTTTACTCCTGTTTATCTCTGTGACAATGGCAGGTAGGAAAGGAAAATTTAATGTTTAGTTAGACAGCTTCCTAAGAGGGAACTTCAAAGTGATGTGGATTAAGGGGAATGTACCCAATGACAATGTCATCTCCTACTGTGGTCTTGGATCTGAAATTTTCTGACTTTGAACTGAGCAGTTACTCACATTCTCACGAAATGTACCTTTGCA
The DNA here is from genome assembly GCF_030254825.1 of Meriones unguiculatus. Classification (NCBI taxonomy): domain Eukaryota; kingdom Metazoa; phylum Chordata; class Mammalia; order Rodentia; family Muridae; genus Meriones; species Meriones unguiculatus. The sequence continues at coordinate 7,797,433 of NW_026843709.1, forward strand.
TTCTTACTGATATAATAGGCTGCCATCGACTAATAGGTTCCCTCAGGTATTGATTCTTTAAGAGCAGGGAATAGAGAAGGAGACTAGACAATACCTGAGACAAATTTAGCTGAAAGAGATAACGACTTTTCAGTGTAATAAAACAATAAATAAAACACTTGAGAAATGGTGCTCCTAATAAGTGAATACATACCATATTTTCCATCTCTATTTTAGTTACTTCACACAGGATGATTTTTCCTGGTTCCACCATCCATTTGCCTGAAAATACATGATGTCATTTTTTAGGTGAATAATACTCTGTTATAGAAATATTCCACATTTTCCCTGAAGGAGATTGTCAGTCCTTTTCCTTAGTCTTTGGCAGTTACTCATTGTATTGAATGACAAACTTTAAGAATAACTATGTTCTTTTAGCCTAGAAGTCCCTCCATCTTCTTCCACTTACTGGTGGATTGAGTTTCAATATCCCTTTAAAGCTCATCTATTTCCATGTGGTTTCCCCAGTGAGAAAATGTCTAGTTAGTGTTAGTAGGCATGGCCTTGTTCGAAAATAAAATTTCTTTTGTTTCCCTAATTCCTTTTTCAGCCCTTTGTTCTTTTGTTTATAGGAGGGCTGCTGATTTTTTTGAGTTAATTTTTGTATCCAGGCATTTTGCTGAAAGGGTTGATCAGCTGTAGGAGTTCCCTGGTAGAAATATTGGGGTCTCTCATGTATTATATCATCTTCAAATAGTGACTCTTTGACTTCTTCCATTCTGATTTGTATCACCTTGATCTTCAATTTTCTTTATTTTTATTAATTACACTTTATTCACTCTGTATCCCCCACAAAAGCCCCTCCCTTTTCCCCTCCTGATCCCACCCTCCTTGTCCATTCTTCATGAATGCCCCTCCCCAAGTCCACTGAAAGGGGAGGTGCTCCTCTCCTTCCTTCTGATCTTAATCTATCAGATCTCATCAGGAGTATCTGCATTGTCATTTTCTGTAGCCTGGTAAGGCTGCTCCCCCCTCAGGGGAGGTGGTCAAATTGTAGGTCAATCAGATTATGTCAGAGGTAGTACCTCTTCCCTTTATTATGGAAGCCACGTTTACACTAAACTGCCATGTGCTACATATATGCAGGGATTCTAGGTTATCTCCATGCATGGTACTTGGTTGGAGTCTGAGTCTCTGGGAAGACCCCTGTGTTCAAATTTTCTGGCTCTGTTGCTCTCCTAGTGGAGCTCCTGTCCTCTCCAGATCTTACTATTTCCCACTTCTTTCATAAGATTCCATGCACACTGCCCAGCAGTTGGCCATAAGTCTCAGCATCTGCTTTGATAGGCTGCATGGTAGAGGCTTTCAAAGGCCCTCTGTGGCAGGTTCATAGCTTGTTTCCCATTTTCTTCTTCTTCTGATGTCCTTCCTCTTTGCCTTTCCAGATGGGGATTCAGCATTTTAGTCAGGGTCTTCTCTCTTGATTAGTTTCTTTAGATATACAGGTTTTAGTACATTTATTCTATATTACATGTCTATACGACTGAGTATATACGTGTGTATCTTTCTACTTCTGGGACAGCTCACTCAGGATGATCCTTTCCAGATCCCACCATTTACCAGCAAATTTCATGATTTCCTTATTTTTCATTGTGTAGGTGTGTCACAATTTCTGCATCCATTCTTCAGTTGAGGGGCATCTGTGCTGTTTCCAGCTTCTGGCTATTACAAATAAAGCTATTAGAAACATGGTTGAGCAAATGTAATTATTGTGTACTTGAGCATCTCTTTGATATATGTCTAGAAGTGGTATGAATGGATCTTGAGGAAGCACTATTCCTAGTTGTCTGAGAAAGTGCCCTATTGATTTCCAGAGTGGTTGTACAAGTTTACATTCCCACCAACAGTGGAGGGAGATTACCCTTTCTCCACAGCCTCTCCAGCATGTGTTGTCACTTGAGTTTTTCATCTTGGACATTCTAATGGATATAAGGTGAAATTCATGGTCATTTTGATTTGCATTTTTCTAAAGGCTATTGATGTTTAGCATTCCTTTTAGTGTTACTCTGCCATTCGATATTCATCTACAGAGAATTCGCTTTTAGCTCTGTTCCCCATTTTTTAATTGGATTACTTGATTTGTTGCTTTTTGACTTTATTTCTATGTATATACTAGATATTAGCCCTCTGTCATATAAAGGGTTGGTGAATATTCTTTTGCAATCTGTAGGCATTCCTTTTGTTTTGATTATGGTGTCCTTTGCTTTACAGAAGCTCTTCAGTTTCATGAGGTCACATTTAATGATTGTTGCTCTTAGAACCTGTGCTGTTTGTGTTCTGTTCAGGAAGTTGTATCCTGTACCAATGTGTTTTGAGTCTTCCCCCATTTTCTTCTATCTGATTTTATGCGTTGGGTTTTATGTTGAGGTCTTTGATTCAAGTGGACTTTAGTTTTCTGCAGGCTGATAAGTATGGATCTATTTGCATTTTTCTACATGTAGACATCCAGTTAGACCAGAATGATTTTTTGAAGGTGCTACTTTTTTTAATTGTATGGTTTTGGCATCTTTTTTTAAAGATCAGGTGTCCACATGTTTGTGGGTTTATTTCTGGGTCTTCTGTTTGGTTCTATGGATCCACCATTAAGTTTCTATGCCTGTACCATGCAGTTTTTATTATTGTTGCTCTATAGTACAGCATAAGATCAAGGATGGAGATACCTCCAGAGATATTTTATTGTAGAGGATTGTTTTAGCAATTCTATGTTTCTTGTTATTCTACATGTAGTTGAGAATTTTTCTTTCCAGGTATGTAAAGAATTGCATTTGTAATTTGATGGGAATTGCATTGAATCTGTAGATTGCTTTTTGGTAAGATGGCCTTTTTTACTATGTTAATCCTGCCAAGCCTTGAGCATGGGAGATCTTTCCATCTTCTGATATCTTCTAACTCTTTCTTAAGAGACTTGATGTTTTCTTTTTTCATACAAGGCTTTGACTTGCATTGTTAGAGTTACACCAAGGTACTTTATGTCATTTGTAGGTATTGTGAAGGGTGTTGTTTCCCTAATTTCTTTCTCAGCCCTTTTTTTCATTTGTATACAGGAGGGCTACTGATTTTTTTGGAGTTAATTTTGTATTCAGTCACATTGCTGAAGTTGTTTATCAGCTGTAGGAGTTCCCTGGTTGAATTTTTGTTGTTACTCAGATATACTATCAAATCATCTGCAAATAGTGATAATTTGACCTCTTCCTTTCCAATTTGTATCCCCTCCTTCATCTGTTTGATTGCTCTAGCAAGGACTTCTAGAATTATGTTGAAGAGATATGGAGAGAGTCTGCAGCCTTGCCTTGTACCTGATTTCAGTGGGATTGCTTTAAGGTTTTTCCCCATTTATTTGATGTTCACTATAGGCTTGTTTTATATTGCCTCTACTATGTTTAGATATGTGCATTTAATCCTGTTCTCTCCAATACTTTAAATATGAATGGCAATTGAATTTTGTCTGATGTTTTTTCAGCATCTAAGGAGATTAACTTTTTAATTTTTTTTAATATGGTGGCTCACAATGTCGGATTTCTATATATTGATCCACACTTGCATACCTGTGATGAACCCTACTTGGTCATAGTGATGATTTCTTTGTTGTATTCTGGTATTTGGTAAAAGGCATAAAGTAACTTGTTGTGACCTTAACCAAGCAAGTCAAAGACTTTTATGAAAAAATTTTCAAGTTTTTGAAGTTACAATTAGAAGATGATATCAGAAATTGGAAAGATCTCCCATGCTCATGACTTGGCAGCTTACCATTGTAAAAAAGAAAAGCCATCTTACCAAAAGCAATCTGATGATTCAATGCAGTTCCCATCAAATTACCAACACTATTCTTTATAGACCTTGAAAGAAAAATTCTCAACTTCATATGGAAAAACAAGAAACCTAGAATTGCTAAAACATTCCTACACACACACACACACACACTTCACACACACACGCACACACACACACACACACACACACACACAAAGATCTTCTTGAGGTACCTCCATCTCCATTCTCAAGCTGTATTATAGAGCAACAGTAATAAAAACTGCATGGTACTGGCATAAAAACAGAATTGTGGATCAATGGAACTGAATAGAAGACCCTGAAATAAACCCACACACCTGATTTTTGACAAAGATTCCAAAATTATACAATGGAAAAAAAAAAAGATAGCATCTTCATCATATGGTGATTGTCTAACTGCATATCTACATGTAGAAAAATGCAAATAGATCCATACTTACTACCATGCACAAAACTAAAGTCCACTTGGATCAAAGACCTCAACATAAATCTAGGTGCATTAAATCAGTTAGAGGAAAAAGTGGGGAAGAGCCTTGAACTCATTGCACAGGAGACAACTTTTTGAACAGAATACCAACAGCCCAGGCCCTAAGAGCAACAATATGCAATCACATTTAATGCAGAAAGAAATATCAATTTGGATGCAAGAATATGACACTGGTTTATCATTTGAGGAGAGATAGCACCATATTTTAATAACAACAGCCTGGGTTGCTTGACAATTTCCATAGGAAGCCCTGGCCCAACAACTCAATTAACTGCCACCCACTTGTGGAAGACTGGTTTGGTCAGAACAGATGGCCTATTGGAATTTCATCCCCCACTATTATGAGACCTCCTAATAAGTGAACACATACCATATTTGTCTTTCTGTATTTTAGTTACTTCACCCAGGATCATTTTGCCTGGTTCCATCCATTTACCTGAAAATATCATAATGTCATTTTCTTAGCTGAATAATACTTCCTTATGGAAATATTTCATATTTTCCCCAAATAGATTGTCAGTCCTGTTCTTTAGAACTTGGAAGTAATTGGATTTGTAAACCTTATAAACTGCCAGGACTTTAATCATTGTATCGAATGACAAACTATCAGGATACCTATTTTCTTTTATCCTAGATGTCCCTCCATCTACTTCTACTTTCTGGTGATTTTAATTGCAATGTCCCCGTGAAGCTCTTCTATTCATACCTGGAGTTCCCAGAGAGTAAATGTCTGGGAAGATTTAAGTGATATGGCCTTGTTAGATAATATAATTCCTATTATAGTTATATTATGGGAGGGTGTGCTTTGAGGTTGATATGCCAATGAAAATGAACAGACAGAATGGAGTCTCTGTCTCATGGTCTCTGTCACTTTATATCTTTGTTTCGGTCAGTCTCAGTCTCTCTCTTTCTGAATCTGTCTCTCTAACTCTTCCTCCCTCAATATCTCTCTGTCTCCCTCTCTCTGCCTGCCACTTGTGGTTCAGTATGAAGAGAAGTTCTGCTGAAGGACTACAACAAGATAACTACTTGCTTAGTCATCAATATTACTCAGCAATAAAAAGACAAGGAAACCATGAAATTTGAGGATAAATGGTAGAAACTGGAAAACATCATCCTGATTGAGCTGTCCCAGAAGCAGAAACACACACACGGTTTTTACTCACTTATATAGACATATAATATAGAAAAATCCTACTAAAATCTGTACATCTAAAGAAATTAATCAAGAGGGAGGACTCTGGCTAAAATGCTCAATCCCAATCCAATAGGCAAAGAGGATGGATATTAGAAGAAGGAGAAAACAGGGAACAAGTTAGGCACCTGCCACAGAGGGCCTCTGAAAGGATCTACCTTACATACTATCAAAGCAGATGCTGGAAACCATGCTCAAATGTGGGGCAGAGTGCATGGAATATAATGAAAGAATTGGGAGATAGGAAGATCTGGAGAGGACAGGAGCGCAACAAGGAAAGCAACAAAACCAAAAAAATCTGAGCACAGGGGTCTTTCCTGAGACTCATACTCCAACCAGTTACCATGTATGGAAATATACTATGTATAACCTCTGCCTAGATGTAGCCCATGGCATTTCAGCATCCAAGTGGGTTACATTATAATGGGAACAGGGACTGCCCCTGGGATGAACTGATTAGCTTGCTCTTTGATTCCCTCACCCTGATATGGGAGCAGCTTTACCAGGCCACAGAGAAAGACAATGCAGCCACCCCTGATGTAATCTGATAGACTAGAATCAAAAGCAAGGAAAGGAAGATCTACTCTATCAGTGGTATTGTGGTGGGGCATGCTTGGAGAAGGGGGATGGAAGGTGGGATTGGTAGGGGCTGGGGACTATGGCTGGATACAAAGTTGATGAGGTCTAATTAATAAAAAATAAAATAAAAATATTAAAAATATAATTCCTTTTGGAGTTACATTATAGGAGGGTGTGCTTGGAGACTGCTATGCTAATAAAAGTGACCAGATAGAAGTTCTCTCTTGGTCTTTGTCAATTTATATCTCTCTTTCTTTTGGTCTCACTCTCAGTATTTCTGATTAGGTCTTTCTAGCTGTTTCCCTCTTTTGCTCTCTCTGTCTCCCTTTCTCTGCCTGCCGCTTGTGTTTCAGTATGAAAAGCTCTCAGTTCAGTTGAAAGTCTACAAGTTGAATGCTTGATGATGTGACATCAGGGATGGTCTCTGTAAAAATATAAGCAAGGTCCAATGAAATGATTTTTGTTCAAAGATTTGTCTTGGTAAGTGTTCATTTTCCCAGTAAGCAACTAATTCACTGACTGAGGACGTATCTGTGTATTTAACAAATATTAATGAAATCTGTCATAATGTGAGTGTCACATGTCAAGGACACATGGCATTATTAATGACTATTTGAACGAAATATGTGACACTTTTGCTGAATTAAGAGTCTTGGACACCGGAAATGTCATCTCTGAGTTGTATTTTATTGGATGCCCAGATTGAGGCATGTAGGATTGCTCAGCCTTTCTCCCAAGCATGCTGTCCACTTGGCTTCATTAATAAGTGGCTCCTGCAACTCTCACTGGCTTTCACCTGTTTCTTGACATCATTCTTCCTATCAGCCAATCAACCCCTTAGACAATCTTGAGGTTTCCCTGGAGATGAGCAAACAAACTTTCCTCAGTGTCCATTATCTCTGATCCTGTGCACAGGTAACATTTTCTTGTGGAACCCAACAAGCCTTTATCTCACCCCTTTATCCAGATCCCACACATTTACTCCTGTTTACCTTGTGACAATGTGAGGTAGGAAATGAAACTTAAATGTTTTATGAAGCCATGACCAATGTGCTCACATCTCAATGCTATTAGGACATCACAGTGGTGTTATGACATCACAATGGTATTATGACATTCCAAATTTATTATGACATCTCAATGGTATTATGTCATAACAATGTTGTCTTGACATCTCATTGCTTTTATTGCATGAAAATGGAATTATGAAATAACAACAGTGACATGATATATCAATGGAATTATATCACAAAGCTATTTCAAAATGATTGTGCTATGAGATCACAAGGTAATTTTGAAATCAGAATGACATCATAACCTCAAAATGCTATTATGATATCAAAAATTTATTATGATTTCACAATGATATTATGACTTCACAATGGTATTATGACATCAAAATAGAATGACATTCCAATACATCACAATATCATTATGAGGTCAAAATGCTATTATGACATCAAAATAGTATGATATTCAATGTTATTATGACATCATTTTGATAAGACCTCACAATGGTATTATAATATCACAATGGCTTTATGACATCAAAATGCTATTATATCAAAATACTGTTATGACATCACAATCATATTTTAATATCACAAAGGTATTATGACATCACAATAGTATTATAACATCAAAATGCTATAATGACATGAAAATGCTATTATGATATGACAATCATATTATGATACCTTAGTGATATAATCACATCACAATGGTATTATGACATCACAAATTTAGTATAACATCTCAATGGTATTGTCATCAAAAAGATGTCATCATATATAATTGCTTTTAAAACATCACAATGGTATTATGAAATAAAAATGGTGTCATGAAGTCCCAATGGTATTATGACATCAAATTGCTATTATGACATCACAAGAGTATGACATTCCAATGCTATTATAATATTGAAATGGCATTATGATATCACAGTGCTTTTATGACATCTAATGGAATTATTACATGACAATAGTAAAACATCCCAGTGCTATCATATCCTCACAATCATATAATGTCACAATGGTATTACGATATCAAAATGCTATTATGTCAACACAATGATATTATTATATCATAATGTTATAAAGACCTCAAATGCTATTATAACATTACAAAGTTTTAACTTCACAGTGGGCTTATGACATATCAATGCAATCATGACATCACCACGATATAACACTAAATGCTATTATGACATCACAATGGTATTATGACTTCCCAATGCTAGTATGACATCAAAATTTTATGACATCAGACTGATATTAGGACATCATAATCCTTTGATGACATCATAAGAATACTATGACATAACAATGGTATTATGACATCATGATGCTATGATGACATCATAAAGGTATGGCTTGACAAGGGTATTATGGCATCACAATGGTATGACATCTCAATGCTATATAATGTCTTCAAAATGATTTGACATAACAATGCTATGTTGGTATCACAATGGTCCCATGACTTTTTAATAGTATTATGACATCAACATTCTATTATGACATCACATTGGTATTACACCATGACTGTGGTATGACATCACAATTGAATTTCGACATCCAAATTCTATTCTGATTTCATAACAATAAGATTTCACAATGCTATGATAATATCACAATGCTATTATGACATCACAATTCAATTACTACAGTACAATATGAAAGCAAAATGCTATTATGACATCACAAAATATTTTTTATCACAATGCTATTATTACGTCACAATATTATGACATCTCAATGGTATTATCCTTTCACAATGTTCTTATGGCATCACAATGCTATCATTACATCATGATTCCATAATGACATCACAATGCTTGATGACATACAATGCTCTTATGACATGATTGTATTATAATATCACAATGGATTTATGATATTACAATGTCTTTACAATAATATTAGGATATCTCAATGCTTTTATGACATTACACTGCCTTTATGACATCACAATACTATTATGAAACCACAATGCTATCATGACATCACAGTGATAGGAACTCACAATGCTATTATGAGCTCACAAAGGTATTTTGAGATCACAATTTTATTATGACATTACAATAATATAACTTTCCAATGTTATTATGAATAAGCAATGTTATTATGACCTTACAATGTTATTATGAGTTTGCAATGATATTTTGACATGATTGTGTTATGATATCACAATGGAATTTTGAAATAAAAAAGCTGTTATGATTTCACAATAGTAAAATTTCAAGATAATATTAGGACATCAAGTGCTATGATGACATCGCAATGATATGATGACATCACAATGGCATCATGACATGAAAATTCATCATGATATTCTAATGTTATTATGATATCACAGTGGTTAGGTGCTTGTTGCTGAGAGGGAGAATAATATCATGAAAGGGGAAAGCCAGTGAGAGTTTCCAGAGCCACTTATTAATTAAAAAGAGCCATGTGGACAGCCAACTTGAGAGAAATGCTGAGCAGCCCTACATGCCTCAATCTTCATGGCTGAAAGCACAGAACCCAGAGATTACAGTTCCTGTGTCTGAGACTCTTAGTTCAGGAAAAGTGTGGCACATTTACTTCATGTGTTCATTAATAAAGTCATGTTACTTTCACATTATTACAGATTCCATTATTATTCTTTAAATGCACAGATATGTCCTCAGTCAGTGAATTACTTACTGTGAAAATGCTCCCTGACCAAGGCAACTTTTGGAACCAAAAGCATTTAAATGGGACCTTGCTCATATTTTTACAGAGACTATCTATGATATCACATCAGAAAACAGACAACTTGTTGTAGTCCTTCAGAAGAACTGAGAGCTTTTCAAACTGAACCACAAGTAGCTGCAAGAGAGAGGGAGACTGAGTGAGAAAAAGAGAGAAAGAGTTAGAGAGATAAATTCAGAAATAGACCAAGGTCTACAAAAACAAAAATATAAAGTGACAGAGACAGAGAGAAAGAAACCCATTCTGTCTGGTCACTTTCATTGGCATATCAACCTCAAAGCACACCTTTGTACAATATAAATACTATAGTAATTATATTATATAACTAGTCCATACCTCCTAACCCTTCCCAGACATTTCCTCACTGGGGATTCCACATGTAAATAGATGAGCATCAAGGGGACATTGCAATTAAAAAACAACAGGAAGTGGAAGAAGATGGAGGGACATCTAGGCTAAAAGAACATAGTTATCCTGATAGTTTGTCATTGCATACAATGATTAAAGTCCCTGCAAATTCTAAGGACCAAAGAACAAGACTGACAATCTCTTTTGTGGAAAATATGGAATATTTGCATAAAGGAGTTTTATTTAGCTAAGAAAATGACATCATGATATTTTCAGGCAAATGGATGCAATCAGAAGAAACCATCCAGGGTGAAGTAGCTAAAATGCAGAAAGACAAATATGGTATGTATTCACTGAATAGGAGGTTTCCTAATAGTGGGGGGATAAAGTTCCAAAACACCATCGATTGTGACCAAACCAGTCTTTCACTAGGAGGATTGAGTGGCAAGTAATTGAGTTGTTGGGCCAAGGAATCCTATGGAAATTTTCAAGCTAACCAGGCTGTTCTTACTAAAGTATGTTGCTCTTGGCCCTCAATTGAGAGATCAATGCCATATTCTTGTATCCACAGAGATGCTTCCTTCAGCACTAATTGGGATTGCATACAGAGACCCACAGTCCGATATTATGCTCAGAGAGAGCTTAAAACATACAGCTTTAAATGGGATTTCCCTATGAAATTCTCTCTCATCTCACAGCTCTGGGAAGCCTGCAGAAGAGAAGGCAAGGAGAGTGTCATAATTAAAAAAAAAAAAATTGAAGACACAAGAAGAACAATGCCCTGAGAATCAGGCATCAGATGAAGATGATACAGCCACCCTTGGTGAGACATTATGAGCTAGGGTCAGATATAAGATGGTGAAGGACCTTCCCTTTCAAGGAACTAGAATTAGGGTATGGGTGTAGAAAAAGAAGGGTAGGTGGGGACTGGAAGGAGAAGAGGTAGGGGGCAGAATAGGGGATTCAAAATAAACAAATCTCAATAAATAAATACATAAGAAAAACCGTTATCATGTGATGATCTTTAGATCACTTCAGAACTGATGGGGGTGGTTTCAGGGTGTGGCAAGGATAAACTCAGTTTTCTTTAAGCAATGTGGCACTGAGACTATGATCATGCCTAAAAGAGTATATGAACAAAACATATTTTAATTGATGTATTTTAAAGAAAAATAATTATGTGTGACACATGGGTAAGAATATGATCCAGGGAGCAATGGAAAAGAAGTGTAATGTATATTATAGGAATTATCCAAATAAGAAAAATAATATGTTGACAACTTTTACAATGACTTTGAAAATGGAGAAAAGATTCAGCTGAAGGAGGGCAGAGTTTGACTTTGTAAGGTAATGCTTTTCTGGAACTCATTACGTAGCAGAGAATCCTAACCATGAACTAGTGTTACCCAGCTACCTGGGACCCAATGAGCTCTGGTGGCACCTCTGAACAATCAGACCTGTCACTAACACTACCTTTAGAGGGTTTGTCTGGAGTATCACAGCAGAAACACAGCTGCTTTTGTGTCCTAGGCATATAACGTGAACCCATTTCTCTGTCCTGATGGCTCAGGTTTAAATGTAAACCACAGGGCCAGGACAGTTCCTGACTCACCACTGATTAGGATACTATTGACAATCCAGCCAGGTCACCCAAGGCAACCCTGCTCATAGAGGTTTGGCAACACTACTGTGGAACAACATCAGCTGCCAACTAGTTTATTGCCCCTCAGTTCTCCTTTTACATTCACAGAACTTTCTCTGTTTCAAACCAAACCAGTCCCAGGAATTGTCTAGTTTCCTTCTATTTTCCCTGCTCTTAAGGACTCAATACTCTAGGGATGTCTAAACCTTGCTAGCTTATTGTATCAGTAAGAATGTGAAGGTATATTAAGTGAGTACACGGGTAACTGCTCAGTTCAAAGTCACAACCTAGGAAATTTCAGATCCAAGACCACAGTAGGAGATCACATTTTCATTCACTACATTTTCCTTAATCCCACATCACTTTGAAGCTTTCCTACTTAGGAATTTGTCCAATTAAATAAACATTAAAGTTTCATTTCCGACCTGACATTGTCTAAGAGGCAAATGGGAGTAAAAGTTCGGGATCCGGATAAAGGTATTAATGGCTTGTTGGGTTTCACAAGAAAAAGTCACATGTGCACAGGATCAGAGAAAGTGAACACTGAGGAAAGTTTGTTTACTCATCTCCATGGAAACCTCAAGATTCTCTCAAATGCTGATTGGCTGAGATGAAGAATAAGTCATGAAATAGTTGAAGGAGAGTAAGAGTTTCAGGAGCCACTTATTAAAAGGGCCAAGTGGACAGCATGCTTGAAGACAAAGGCTGAGCAACCCTACATGCCTCAATCTGGGCAGGTGAAAGCACAAAACACAGAGATGACATTTCCTGTGTCCAAGACTTTTATTTCAGCAAAATGTCACAAATACCTTTCAAGTGGTCATTATTAAAGTCACATGCCCTTGACATGTGATTTTCACATTATCACAGATTCTATTATTATTTTTTAAATGCACAGATATGTCCTCAGTCAGTAAAGTACTTACTGGGAAAATGCTCCCTGATCAAGGAAAATCTTTGAACAAAAATCATTTAATTGGGACCTTGCTTATATATTTATGGAGAGTATCCATAATGTCACATCAGCAAGCAGTCATCTTGTTGTAGTCCTTCAGCAGAACTTAGAACTCTTCATATGTAACCACAAGGGGCAGGCAGAGAGAGGATAACAGAGAGAGAAAGAGCTAGACAAACAGATTCATAAATAGAGAGAAGACCAACACATACAAAGATATAAACTGACAGAGACTGAGAAACAAAGACTCCATTCTGTCTGGACACATCTTTTGGCATATCAATCTCAAAGCATACTCTCCTATAATATAACTCCAATAGGAATTATATTATCTCACAAGTTCATATATCCTAACCATTGCTACATATTTCCTCAAAGGGGACTCCACATATAAATAGATGAGCTATAAGGAAACATTGCAATTCAAGTCACCAGGTTATGGAAGAAAATTGAGTGAATTCTAGGATAAAGAACTCAGTTATCCTTATAGTTTTTAATTCAGTAATGTCCCAGCAAATTTCAAGTTCTAAAGAAAAGGACTGATAATCTCCTGTGTGGAAATTGTGTAATATTTCCATATCGGAATATTCTTCAGCTAAGAAAATGATATCATTATATTTTCAGGAAAACAGATGAACCAGGAAAAAATCATTCTGAGTGAAGTAACTAAAATGCACAATGATATTATTAGGAGGATTCCTAATAGTGAGGCATAAAGATCAAATAGGCCATCTGTTGTGACCAAACCAGTCTTCCATTAGGAGAATTGGGTGGCAGTTAAATGAGTTTTTGTGCCAAGGTATCTTATGGAAATTTTCAAGCAACCAGACTGTTGTTATTAAAATATGTTGGTCTCTGCCCTCAACTGATAGATCAGTGCCATGATCTTGTATACACAGTGATGCTTCCTTCTGCCTCAAATGTGGTTGCATACAGAGTCCCACATTCCAATATTATGCACAGATAGACCTTAAAAGACCCAGCTGTAAGCAGGATATCCCTAGGAAATTCTCCCTCCTCTCAGAACTTTTGCAAGCCTGCAGGAGAGGAGGCAGGGAGAATGTCAGAAGAAGAGGCAATTGAGGACACAAGGAGAACAATGTCCTGAGAATCAGACCACAGAGGAAGATGATTCAGTCAGCCTTGGTGAGACCTGATAAGCTAGAGTGAGATAGAATCCAAAGAAGGAATTCTTTATAAGGGAACTAGATGAAGGGCATAGTTGTAGAAGAGGAAGGGTGGGTGGGACTGGAAGGAGAAGAGTTAGGGGGGAACTGAGGGGATTCAAAGTGAACAAATCATAACCAATAAATATATATTTAAAAAGTGTGATCAAAGTAATGAAGAATAGAGCTATACAGGACTCATGGCTTCTATTTGTGGGTGGTGACAGGGTGCTGCAAGGATGAACTCAGTTTTCTTTAAGTAACTTGGCACTGAGACTCTGATCATGTTCCAATTAGTATATGAACAACACATACTTAAATTGATGTATTTTAAATGAAAATAATTTTTATCGTGACACTTGGGTAGAAATTTGAACCAGGGAGCAATGGCAAATAAGTGTAATGAATATTATATGAAATTCCCTCATAATAAAAAAAATCAATATGTTGTCAATTTTTACAATAACTTTTAACATGGAGAAAATAATTCACTAAAGGAGGGCAGAGTTTGACATTGTAAGGCAAGCTTTTCAGGAGCTCATTACGTAGCAGAGAATACTTGCCATGAAATAGTTGTTACCCAGCTACATCAGACCTCATGAGCTCAGGTGACACCTCTGAACCAGCAGTTCTGGATCTAACACCACGTTTAGATGGTTTGTCTGGATAACCACAGCAGGAAACACAGCTGCTCTTTTCTTCTAGGCATATAACATGAATCATTTTCTCTGTCCTGAATAACCAATTTTACCTGTGTACCACAGGAAGAGGAGGATTGCTCAGGGACCACTGAGTAAGACATAACTGCCAAACCAGTAAGGTCAGACAAGGCATACCTTGCTCATACAGGGTAGGCAACTCTACTGTGAAACAGAAAACAATCTGTCAAATAGTTTATTGCCCCTCATCACTCATTTAACATACACAGACCTTTATCTGTTTCAGCCATACCAGTCCGAGGAATTGTCTGGTCTCATTCTTTTTTCCATGCTCTTAAAGTCTTAATACCCCAGGGAACCCTAGGCCATGCCAGTCTATGATATCAATAACATTGTGAAGGTACACTTAGTGAGTACACAAGTAACTGCTCATTTCAAAGTCACAACCTAGGAAATTTCAGATCCAAGACAGCAGAAGGAGACTACCTTGTCAAATGATATATTCCTCTTAACCCCACATTACTTTTGAAGCTTCCCTATTTAGGAAGCTGTCCAATTAAATAAACACTAAAGTTTTATTTCCTACCTGACATGTCACAGAGGTAAACAGGAATTAAGGTGTGTGGGATCTGGATAAAGGGACAAGATAAAGGCTTGTTGGGTTACACAAGAAAAAGTCATGTGTGCACAGGATCAGAGATATTGGAAAGTGAGGAAAGTGTGTTTACTCATCTCAGAGATATTGGAGAGTTTGAGGAAAGTTTGTTTACTTGTCTCCATGGAAAACTCAAGATTCTCTCATGTGCTGATTAGCTTAGATGTAGAATGATGTCATTCAACAGGTGAAAGCCAGTAAGAGTTTCAGGAGGCAGTCACTGAAACAGCCAAGTGGACAGCATACTTGAGAGAAAGGCTGAACAGCTCTACATGCCTCTATCTGAACAGCTGACAGCACACAAACCAGAGATGATAGTTTCTTTTTCCAATATTCTTGGTTCAAGAAAATTGTCACAAATTTCTTTATTTTTTATTTTTTTATTTTAATTTTTATTAATTACACATTATTCACTTTGTCACCCCCCAATAAACTACTCCCTCCTTTCCTCTCAATACCACCTTCCCCTCTCCCTTATCCACACATGACCATCCTCAAGTCTACTGATAGTGTTGATCTTCCTCTCATTTCTTTTGAACCTACTCTATCAGATCTCAACAGGAGTGGCTGCATTGTCATCTGTGGCATAGTAAGGCTGCTCCCCCCTCAGGGGGAGGTGATCAAAGAGCAGGCTAATCTGTTCTTGTCAGAGCCAGTCCCCGTTCCCATATCTATGGAACTCTCTTGGACACTGAACTGCCATGGACTACATCTGTGTAGATGTTCTATATCATCTCCATATGTGTTACTTCATTGGAGTATGAGTATCAGGAAAGACCCTCTGCTCAGAATTTTTGGTTCTGTTGAAATGATCAGACTAGCTTTGTAACCTATGTTTCTTTAATTGCTTAATAACTTATATGTTCAAGTTTTAGGCCCATGTTAATTAAAGCCTCTTAGTTGTTCTCCAGAGAACTGAGGAATGTAAAAGTTCCTGACATTATCCATCTGTGAGGGCAGAGATAAGGAAGAGAACAAGCAGAGATCTCTACTAAATGGATAGAAAATCATCGGCTGGTGCCTATGAGTTGAGGTTTGTTTGGAAACTGAGCCAAATGGCCCCAAACCTTCTCCTGAATAGCTCCTGATCTTTGATCCAAACTCCCACTCCTCAGAACGGACATGGGATGAGTTAATCATTCTCCCACCATTAACTGTGGCTATATCTCATATGGCAGGAAATTCCAAACTGACTTGAAGATCAGATATTTATGACAGGGCTGACTGGACCTAAGGGTGCTCAGAACCAAACAATTATTTTAAAAGTTAAATATCTCATCCAATCCTGAATCACCAAGATTGCAACTCCAGGAGATTCCCGAGCTTTTTCTTTTCAAAACCCAAAGCCTTTGTCTCACAGGCCCACTCGTTGCTGACCAGCAGGGGTGAACCCATTGTGCAATGGCCAAAATAAAACCTCTTGTGATTTTGCATCTACAATTAGTTTCCTGTGTTCTCATCATACCTTCTTATATTTAGGCTCATGCTGGGCCTAACACTGTTCTTCTCCTTGTGGAGCTCCTGTACTCTCCAGATCTTACTGCTTCCCACTTCTTTCATTAGATCCCATGCACTCTGCCCAACAGTTGGCCATTAGTCTCAGCATCTGCTTTGAAATTCTGCATGGCATAGCCTTTCAGAGGCTTTGTGGCAGGCTCCTAACTTGTTCCCTGTTTTCTCACTCTTCTGATGTACATCCTCTTTGCCTTTCAGTTTGGGGATTGAGCATTTTAGCCAGAGTACTCCATCTTGATTAGCTTCTTTAGAAATGCAGATTTAATACTTTTACCCTATATTATATATCTATATGAGTGAGTATATGCTGTGTGTGACTTTCTGCTTCTGGGATAGTTCACTCAGGATGGTCCTTTCCATTTTCCACCATTTACCTGCAAATTTCATAATTTCCTTTTTTTTTTTTGTTTTTTATTATTGCTGAGTAATATTCCATTTTGTAGATGTATCAAAATTTCTATATCCATTCTTCAGTTGAGGGGCATCTCGGTTTTGTCTATTACAAATTAAGCTGCTATGAACATGGTTGAGCAAATATCTTTATTGTGTACTTGAGCCTCCTTTGGATATATGCCTCAGAATAGTATGGCTATATCTTGAGGAAGCACTATTCCTAGTTGTCTGAGAAAGCATCATATTAATTTCCAGAATGGTTGTACAAGTTTACATTCCAACCTGCAGTGGAGGAGGGTTCCCCTTTGTCCACAACCTCTCCAGCACGTGCTGTCACTTGAGTTTTTCATCTTGGCCATTCTGACCTGTGTAAGGTGAAATCTCTGTGTCATTTTGATTTTCATTTCCCTGATGGCTAATGAGGTTGAATATTTCTTTAAGAATTTCTCTGCCATTCGATATTCCTCTATCAAGAATTCTCTTTTAACTCTGTTCCCCATTTTTTAATTGGGTTACTTTTTTGATTGCTTTTCAATTTCTTTAGTTCTTTATATATAGTGAATTTTAGTCCTCTGTCACAAAGAGCTTGGTGAAGATTCTTTCCCAATCTGTAGGCATTTGTTTTGTTTTAATGACAATGTTCTTTGGTTTACAGAAACATTTCAGTTTTGGGGGGATCCCATTTGCTGATTGTTGCTCTTAGAGCCTATGCTGTTGTTGTTCTGTTCAGGAAGTTGTTTCCTGGGCCAGTGAGTTCATGGTTCTTCCCCAATTTTTCTTCTAACCAATTTTATGTGTCTGCTTTTATGTTGAGGTCTTTGATCCACTGGACTTTAGTTTTCTGCAGGCTGATAAGTATGGACCTATTTGTATTTTTCTACATGTAGACATCCAGTTAGACAAGCACCATTTGTTGATGATGCTATCTTTTTTCCATTGTATGATTTTGGGATCTTTGTCAAAACTCAGTTTTCCATAAGTGTGTGGGTTTATTTCTGGGTCTTCTGTTCAGTTCCATTGATGCACCATTCTGTTTCTATGCCAGTACCATGCCCTGTTTATTATGGTTGCTCTATAGTCCAGTTGAGATTAGAGATGGTGCTACCTCTAGATGATCTTTTATTGTAGAGGATGGTTTTAGCAATTCTGCATCTCTTGTTTTTCATATGATGTTGAGAATTTTTCTTTCAAGCTCTGTAAAAATTGTGTTGGTAATTTGATGGGTTTTGCATTGTATCTGTAGATTGGTTTTGGTAAGAGGGCCATTTTTCCTATGTTAATCCTGCCATGCCATGGACATGGGGGATCTTTCCATCTTTTGATATCTTCTTCTAATTCTTTCTTCAGTGTTTTGAAAATTTTAACATACAAGTCTTGCATTTGCTTGGCTAGGGTTACACCAAGGAACTTTATGTCTTTCATGGCTTTTCTGATGGATGTTTCATAGAGAAATTCCATTCAGTGCTATGTGTTTTAAGGTCTCTTTCTGCATAATATTGGACTGTGGGTCTCCACATGGATTCCCATTTGATACAGAAGGAAGCACCTCTGTGGATAGAACTGATTAATCAGTTCAGGTTATAGAGCAACATACTTTCATAAAAACAGTCTGGATTGCTTGAAAATTTCCATAGGTTGCCCTGGCCCAACACAATTAATTGCCTCCCATTTCCCATAATGGAAGACTTGTATGGTCACAATAGATGGCTTTTCTTAACTTTATCCCCCATTATTAGGAGATCTCCTAATAAGTGAATACATATCATATTTGTCTTTCTGCATTTTAGTTACTTCACCCAGGATGATTTCTCCTGGTTCCATCCATTGTCTGAAAATATTTGGTGTCATTTTCTTAGCTGAATAATCCTCCATTATGGAAATATTTCACGTTTTCCCAAAGTAGATTGTCAGTCCTGTTCTTTAGTCCTTGGAAGTTGCAGGGACTTTATTCATTGTGTTGAATGACAAATAATCAGTATAACTATGTTCTTTACCTAGAAGTCCCTGCATCTTCTACTACTTCCTGGTGATTTGAATTGCAATGTCCCCATGAAGCTCATCTATTTACATGTTCATTCCCTAGTGAGGAAATGCTTGGGAAAGATAAGGAGGCATGTCCTTGTTAGATAATATAATTCCTTTTGTTTCCCTAATTTCTTTCTCAGCTCTTCTTTCTTTAGTATATAGGAAGGCTACCAATTTTTTTTTTGAGTTAATATTGTTCCAGCCAGTTTTGCAAAGATGTTTATCAGTGGTATGAATTACCTGGTAGAATTTTTTGGTTCACTCTGTCATATCATCTGCAAATACTGAATCTTTGACTTCTTCCTTTCTGATTTGTATCCCCTTGATCTACTTCAATTTTCTTATTGCTCTATCACAGACTTCGGGAAGTATGTTGAAGAGATATGGAGAGAGTGGGCAGCCTCTCCTTGTCCCTGATTTCAGTGAGATTGCTTTAAGTTTCTCTCCATTTAGTTTGATTAGGCTCAATTAAGCTTGCTGTATATGGCTTTTAATATGAATAGATATGTGTCTTGTATCCCTGATGTCTCCAATACTTCAAACATGAATGGATGTTGGATTTTGTCAAATGCTTTTTCAGCATCTAAGGAGAGTATCATGTGTTTGTTTGTTTGTTTGTTTTCTTTCAGTTTCTTAAAAAGTTATATCACATTGATGTATTCTTATATATTGAACCACCCCTGCATACCTGGGATGAAGCCTACTTGGTCAGAGGGGATGACATATACTGAGATAGTCTCTGTAAAAATATAAGCAAGGTTTCAATTAAACACTTTATTTTCAAAGATTTACCTTTGTCAGGGAGCTGTTACCCACAATGTAACTGATTGACTGAGGACATATCTGTGATTTTAACAAATAATAATATAATCTGTGATAAATGTGAAACTCAGATGTTGAGGACACATTACATTATTAAGGACTACTGAAAGAAATATGTGATAGCCTTCCTAAACTAAGAGTCCAGGACATACATACTACCATCTCTGGGTTGTGGGCTTTCAGATGCCCAGATTGAGGCATATAAGGCTGGTCAGCCTTTCTATTAAGAAGCTGTCCACTAGGCCCTTTTAAGAGCTGGCTCCTGAAACACTTACTGGCTTTCATGAAATCATTCCCCCTCTCAGCCAATTAGCACCTGATAGAATCTTGAGGTTTGCATGGAAATGAATAAACAAACTTTCCTCACTGTCCAGTATATCTGATCCAGTGCACTTGTGACTTATTCTTGTGAAAACCAACAATTCTTTATCTCATCCCTTTATCCAGATCCCACACCTTTACTCCTGTTTACCTCTCTGAGAATGACAGGTAGGAAATTAAACTTTAATGTTTATTTAATTGGAAAGCTTCCTAAGTAGTGATGTGGAATTAAATGGGATATATGAAATGATAAGATCTTCTCATAATGTGGTCTTGGATCTGAAATTTCCTAGGTTGTGAGCAGTTACTGCTGTACTCACTAAAGGTACATTCCCATTCTTATTGATATATTAGAATGTCAGGGTCTTGGTTTCCCTGCTTTATTGAGTCACTAAGAGCAGCGAAAACAGTAGGAAACCAGACATTTTCTACAACTGGATTGGGTGCTACAAAGAAAGATCCATGTATGTAAAAGGATAACTAAGGCTCAATAAACAACTTGACTGATGGGGCTGTTCTACACCAGGGTTGGCAACCCTTTATGAGAGGTTTGCCTTGACTTAGCTGTCCAATTCGTCAGCTGTATCCTACTCAATGGTCAGTGAGAACTCCACCTGTTCCTGGGGTTTACAGTTCAAACTGGTCTTTCAGGACACAGAAACGGGTCAGAGTTATATGCCTAGAAACCAAGAGCAGTTGTGTTTCTTGCTGTGGTCCTTGAGACAAACCCTCTAAATGAAGTGTAAGTGCCAGGACTGCTTTCTCAGAGTGCGCCCTGAGCTGATGGAGTCTGAGGTAGCTGGGTAAAAACTAGTTCATGGCAAAGATTCTCTGCTCCATAATGAGTTCCTGGAAAGCATGCCTTCCAAAGTCAAACTCTGCCCTCCTTTAGCAGAATCTTTTCCCCGTGTTAATAGTCATTGTAAAAGTTGTCAACATATTATTTTATGGCTTATGTGGAATTTTATATATTATACATTACACTGCTTTTTCATTGATCCCACGCTCAAATTCCTACCCATGTGTCACATTAAAATATTTTTTCTTTAAAATACATTAGTTGAAGTATGTGTTGTTCATATATTCATTGGAATATGATCAGAGTCTCATTGCCAAGTCCCATAAAGAAAACTGAGTTCATACTCGTGGCATCCTGGCAACACCCCAGAAAGAGGCCGTCAGTCTGGAAGAGCTCTATACTTCATCACATATATATAAAGTAATTATATTATCATATAAATTAATATATTATATATAAGTAATTTATATTAATTACAACATAATTAATATAATCAATAAATTATAGTGTTATATAAATTAATATATTATACATAATTAATTTTATATGTATTATATATAAATTACATATTATACATACTATACATATATATATTATATAAATAATAAACATTTATAATTCCCTCTCTCATTCCCTCCCATTTCCACCATCCCTCTCGTTTCCTTCCTGTCCCTTTCCAAGTTCCCTCATAGTGGATGTCCTCCCCTTCCATCTTACCCTAGCTTATTAGGTATCTTCAGGACTGGCCTTGATAAATAATATATTTTCTATTGGAGTTACATTATTGAGGCTGTGCTTTGAGGTTGCTATGAGAATGAAAGAGACCATACAGAATGGAGTCTCTGTCTCTCAGTATCTGTCACTTTATATCTTTGTTTCTGTAGGTCTCAGTCTCTCTCTTTTTTAAATTTGTCTCTCTAGCTCTTTCTCTCCCAGGCTCCCTCTCTTTGCCTGCCACTTGTTATTCAGTATGAAAAGCTCCCAATTCTGCTGAAGGACTACAAGAAGATGACTGCTTTCAATACTACTCAGCAATAAAAACAAGTAAATTCTTAAATTTGCAGGTGAATGACTAGAAAAGAGCACCCTGAGAGATCTAGCACAGAAGGATAAAGACACACACTGTATATACCCACTCATATAGACATATAATATAGGATATACCTACTGAAATCTGTACACTTAAAGAAACTAATGAAGAGGGAGGACTCTGGCTAAAATGCCCAATCCCACTCCAAAAGGCAAAGGGGATGGACATCAGAAGAAGGAGAAAACAGGGAACAAATTAGGAGCCTGACACAGAGGGCTTCTGAAAGGCTCTGCCCTCCAAGACTATCAAAGCAGATGCTGAGACTATGACCAAATTTTGGGCAGAGTGCATGAAATCTAATGAAAAAATGGGAAATATTAAGATCTGCAGAGGACATGAGCTCCATAAGTAGAGAAACAGAACAAAAAATTCTGAGCACAGGTCTTTCCTCAGACTCATACTCCAATCAAGTACTATACACGGAGATAACCTTGTACCCCTGCACTGATATAGCCCATGGCAGTTCAGTGTCCAAGTCAGTTCCATGGTAATGGGAACAGGAACTGCATCTAACAGGAACTGATGGACAGCACTTTGATCATCTCAGCCTGATGGAGGAGCAGACTTACCAGGCTACAGAGGAAGACAGTGCAGTAACTTCTGATGATAGCTGATAGATATCAGATATCTATCAGATATCATCTACTAAGATTAGAAGTAAGGAGAGGAGGGCCTTCCCTACCAGTGGACTTGGGTCACAGCATGCATGGAGAAGGGGGAGGTAAGGTGGGATGCTGAGGGGAGAAAGGAGGAGTTTATGGGGAGATACATAGTGAATAAATTGTAATTGTTTTGTAGTTTTATTATAGGAGGTTGTGCTTGGAGGTTGAGACACCAATAAAATGACAAGACAGAAGAGAGTCCCTGTCTCTTGATCTCTGTCAATTTATATCTCTGTTTCTGTCAGTCTCAGTCTCAATATTTCTCTATATGTCTCTCTAGTTCTTTTTTTTTCTTGCTCTCCCTGTCTCCCTTTCTCTTCCTGTTGCTTGTGTTTAAGTATGAAAAGCTCTCAGATTAGTGAAAGACTGCATCAATATGACTGCTTGATGATATGACATCAGGGATGGTCTCTGTAAAAATATGAGCAAGGTCAAATTGCATTAGGGAACTTTTTCCCAGTAAGTAATTCACTGACTGAGGACATATCTGTGCATTTAACAGATAATAATGGAATCTGTGATAATCTAAAAGTCACATGTAAAGGAAACATAACTATATCAAAGACCACTTGAAAGAAATATATGACAGTTTTACTAAACTAAGAGTGTTGTCACCTCTGGGTTGGGGATTTCAGCTGACCAGATTGAGGCATGTAGTGCTACTCAGCCTTTTTCTTAAGCAGGCTGTCCAATTGGTTCTTTTAATAATTTGCACCTGAAACTCTTACAGGCTTTCACTTGTTTCATGCCAACATTCTCGCTCTCAGCGTATCAGCACCTGAGAGAATCTTGAGGTTTCCATGGAGATGACTTAATAAACTTTCTTCAGTGTCCAGTATCTCTTATTCTGTGCACATGTGACTTTTTCTTGTAAAACCCAACAAGCATTTATCTCTTCCCTTTATCCAGATCCCACACCTTTACTCCTGTGTACCACTGTGACAATGTTTGGTAGGAAATGAATCTTTAATGTTTATTGAATTGGACAGCTTCATAAGTACGGAAGCTTCAAAGTGATGTGAGATTAAGTGGAATGTACCAAATGATAAGATTGTGTCCTAATGTGTTCTTGGTTGTGAAATTACCATGTTTTGACTTTGAACTGAGCAGTTACTCATGTACTCACTTAACGTACCTTCACATTCTTACTAACATAATAGGTTGGAATGGTCTAAGATTTCCTGGGGTATTGAGACATTAAGAGCAGGGAAAAGAGAAGGAAGCAGAAAATTCCTGGGACTCTTGGCTGAAACAGAGAAATAGCTGTGTATGTAAAAGAAGAACTGAGGGGCACGATATTTGCTGCTGCTGTTATATACTTCGGTTGCCAACCCTCTATAAGTAGGGTTTCATTGGCTGACCTGGCTGCATTTCAGCTATGTCCTACTCTTGGTTTAGTGAGGAACCCTCCTGGTCCTGGGGTTTACAGTTAAAACTAGGCAATCAGAACAGTGAAATGGGTCCATGTTATATGCCTACGACACAAGAGCAGCTGTGTTTGCTGCTGTGATCCTCCAGACAAACCCTCTAAATGTAATGTTAGTGCTCAACAAACAGCTTGTTCAGATGTGCCACCTTAGTTTATGGGATCTGAGGTAGCTGGGTAACAAATAGTTCATTGCTAGCATACTCTGCTTCATAATGAGTTCCTGGAAAACATGCCTTACATATTCAAACTCTGCCCTTCTTTAGCAGATTTTTTTCCATGTAAAAAAATCATTGTAAGTTTGTCAACATATTATTTTTACTGATTATTTGGGGAATTTCATATAATACACATTACACTCGTTTTTCATTGCTCTAAGGTTTAAATCCCTACGTATTTATCAAACTATTTTTTCTTTAAAATTCATCAATTGAAATATGTGTTTTTAATATACTCATTGGAACAAGATCATAATCTCAGTCCCTTAAAGCAAACTGAGTTCATCCTTGCTGAAGGCTGGTAGCATTCACAAGAAGAAGCCATCAGTCCCGAAGAGCTCTATATACTTCATCACTTTGATCACTTCTTTTTCTTATTTATTTATTTTTTAAAAGTGTTCACTTTGTATCCCCTCTGCTGCCCTTGCCTTTTCTCCTATTTGTGCATTTAACAAACAATGGAATCTGTGACAATGGGAAAGTCACATGTCAAGGACACGTGACTTTATTAGTGACCACTTGAAAGAAATATGTGACACTTTTCCTGAACTAAGAGTCTTGGACAAAGTAACTCTCATCTCCAGTTGAGTTAAATCAGCTATTCAGACTGAGGCATGTAGGGCTTCTCAGCCTTTCTCTCAAGCACACTGGCCACTTGGACCTTTTAATAACTGGCTCCTGAAACTCTTACTTGCTTTTACCTGTTTTATCATATCATTCTGCCTCTCAACCAATCAGTGCCTGAGAGAATCTTGAGGTTTCCATGGAGATGGATAAACAAACTTTCCTCAGTGTCCAGTATCTCTGATTCTGTGAACACTTGACTTTCTTGTGAAACCCAACAAGCTTTTATCCTCATCCATTTATCTAGATCCCTCAATTTACTCCTGTTTACCTCTATGATAATCTCAGGTAGGAAACGAAACTTTAATGTTTCTTTAATTGGACAGCTTCCTAAGTAGGGATGCTTCAAAGTGATGTACTATTAAGGGGACTGTACTAAGTGACAAAATGGTTTCCTACTATTGTCTTAGATCTGAAATTTCCTAGCTTTGGACTTCTAACTGAGCAGTTAGTGACATACTGACTAATGTACCTTCACATTCTTATTGATATAATAGGCTAGCAGGGTCTGGGGTTCCCTGGGATATTCATTCATTAAAAGCAGAGAAGAGAAAGTAACTTTACATTCCTGCAGTCTAGAAGAACAGGGTCCACCTGAAAGAGGGAATGTAAATGGGGGGACAGAGACTGTAAGAATGGAGCCAAGAGATTCCTATTCAAGTCTCAGTTTACTGAACGTGCCAACAACACTTATAAAGCAAAGGGTACCAGCATTTTTTTTTCACAGAAGCAACACATCTGTGCCTCATGACAAGGAATCCATGAATTCACTCAAGATTACACAATTTTTTTTCTGGTTCTCAAGGTTGCAGGGAACTTGCTATCTCTTCTCAGGCTCAGAACAGACCACTTGAAGAAACTGCCATGAACAGTCCCTGAGACATAGAATTTAGATAAGACTAGAATCTGGCAAGGCCAGGAGTCAGAATTCCAATTACCAGACTCCTTCAGATCCCCCTCCTTTGTTTTATGGAGAGCCTGTATTTGGTTGGCAAAATATGCATTTTTTCTTACGTGTCATCAAGCTCTTGGATGAAATTTTTACAAGCCTTTCTCTTAGGTTGGAAAACCACAATTTTACTCTTACAGAACATTGACTTACCTCCATATCAAATGGATTTGTTAGAGATCTTTAATTTAAATTCATGTTACTGCACTTGCATGTGTTGAAGTTCTTGATGAAGAAGCTGTAACACACAAGGAAGGCAGGCACAGGCCCACAAATCCAGAGCAGACAAGCCCACAAGTGTCAGTCCCCACTTAAGAAGAGTCAAAGGTCAGAAAATGCCTCCTGTAGCTAGTTAATATATCTCAGGCTGTATTGGACAATTCTATCCTAGGTTTTATGGCAGTGTCTAGGTCATGTATCTTATTTCTAATTGTTAACATGTCCAATGAGAAAATTTTGCTAGACCAAATACCAGCAAGGAGATTCCAAACCTGAGTCCAATTAAATTCTGTTTCATCATACCAAGAATCAGATACCCTAACAGAAGTCAGAACAAAAGTAGGTTGCTTAACAACTAATACTGAAAGGGCTATACTATCAGCTCTAAGACAATTAGTAAGGTTGTAATATAAACATTCAATTGAATAGGTTTCATTGTTCTTAAAATGTCTTAATACAGTTGTTTCCAAATAGCAGTAAATAAGGAGGATTAACACATGCAAACTAAAGTATACTTGATGAATGCAAAGCTACTTGCATTCCCAGAGAGAATGCCTGTATATCCCAATGAAGAACTTAATTTCCATACATAGCTTTGTCAATTTTTATTTGAAGTTTTCCATAGATCAGCACTAACTGCTTTTTCTAAAACAAAGGAATTTTGACTGTCTTTATCTGAAGCCAAGTTCTTAAGCCCTTAAAGATAGACCAGTCCAGTCCACAAATGTAAATGCAGCATCACTGTCCCAGGAGTAGATGGTGGGCATTTCTACTATGCATCTTGTCCAAGGAACCATAAGTTGAGGACAAGTGCATTGATCCCCTTTTTTCCCAGGGTGGATAACTTATTGGAGATGTAAGACTGTCATTTTTAACTCCTGTAGGAAAGGAAAATAATGTCAAACTAATGTTCCACTTTACCTGGTTGCAAAGGGAGGCATGAGCTGCCACCCCAAATTTACAGTAGTATGCATTCCGACCTATGACCTGGAGAGAGGAGACTGGTAAGCAGTCCTGATTAATATTCCCTCTGGTACAGGAAAGAGGATGACCTCTTCCTATTTCTGACAAGTTAAGAGTCAATTTTACTTGTGTTCTTTCAAAAGCAGGAAAACACATCAGCCAAGTGTTGTTAAAAAAAAACAAAAAAAAAACCAAGGACATCTGCATCATCTCAGGAAAATGTATTAGATGTGGATTAGTAATGTACATGCAATAAACAGTCATCTTGACCAGAGGGGTCTTCTTTGACATCATTGTCATTGTCAGGAGAAAGCCCCTCATCCACTTGTTGTACCAGACATTCCAGTAACCATCAAGCTGTATTAATGTCCTGCAAAAAAACACAGACAGATCCTCATCCACATATGAGTACAGGTTTTTGTCCATGCCATTGATTTCTTAAAGGATCCTTCTATTTTACTTTAGCAACAGTTTTCTTGGTTTTTATGTGCTGCAGAATTACCATGCTTATCCAAATTTTAAAAATTCTGAATGAAAAGAAAATGATTAAGATGATTCTTATTTTTCCAGGGGAGTAGCTACCCTTATTATTTTTTTTTTTTCAAATAAAGGGCATGCTTTCCCATGCCTTGTCCTCAAGGGTTGTAAGATAATTTAGTTATATGAGAAACTTGAAACTGTTAAAAAAAACTTTTAAAAGATTTGTTAGTATATCCTATTCGACTGTCAGTTTTAAATTGCTTAGGAACTCCTAGAAAATTAAAATCAAGGAGCAATAACATTCTTTGCAGCTTTTCCTGATTTAGGAGTGGCACAAATAAATCCATAGTATGTATCTATGCAATATGTACATATTTTAATTGTTTAAATTCAGGAATATGATTAAAATCATTTTGCCAAATCTGATTTGGAATTGGTCCTTTAGGATTAACTCCCAAATGAGGAACAGGCTGAAACTGAGGACAAGTACTGAAAGCCTTCAATATACTAGGGGCCTATTCCTTAGTCAATCCATATTTAAGTCTCAAGGTTTGACTATTAAGATGATGCATATCATGAGCACTCTGGGCTTTTTTTAACTGTGAAAAATAAACTTTGCTGAATGTATCTGCCAAATGTATTTCCTTTTGACAGGGGTCCTGGCGAATTAGGATGAGCCCTCAAATGTTCTATAAAAGAAGAAAAAAGGTTTTTTTTTTATCAAACTTTGGATTTGTAGGACTAAAATTACAGCAGGAGATGTCTGAAGTTGACCTGAAGTCACTTACCTAGGAAAAGACTGAGATATATATGCACTATCTGCAAAAATGTTCAAAGACTGCCAATTAAAAGTTTGAAACACAGCCAATATTGCATATAACTCTGCTATTTGTGCAGATGTATTAGACACTTAAAAAGATATTGTTTTTCTTTTATAAACATAGAAAGCATCACCAGATAATAAACCATCAGTAAATACTGTTAAATTATCAACAATTAGGCTAACTTGTTTTAAATGGAAAAATTATAGCTTGTACCTATAAAAACTGAATTAATTTTTTGGTGCCTCAAAAGATTGGACTCTATTATAACAAGCTTACATATGTTGAAATGCCATATTTATCAGATCTCTGACAAGTCTGAGGGCCAGCAATTTTGAGTTACTCTTTCTCTATATTGATCATCTTCTCTAAGGTTCATCCTATAATAGAGGATGTGTTCATGTTATACATCTAGGACAAAAGAGCAACTGTGTTTCCTGCTGTGGTACTCCAGAGCAACCCTCTAAATGTAGTGTTAGTACCAGGACTGTTTGCTCAGAGGTGCCACCTTAGCTCCCAAGGTCTGACGTAGTTGGGTAACCACTAGTTCATGGCTAGGATTCTCTGCTACAAAATGTGTTCCTTTTTAGCATGTGTTGTCGTTTGAGTTCTTGATTTTGGCCATTTTGATGAGTGAAGGTGAAATTTCAGGTTCCTTTTAATTTGCATTTCCCTAATGGCTAATAACATTGCACATTTCTTTAAGTGTTTCATTGCCATTCAATATTCCACTGCAGAGATCAAAAACTCAAGGGACAACATGTGCTGGAGAGGTTGTAGACGAAGGGGAACCCTCCTCAACTGCTGGTGGGAACTTAAACTTGTACAACCACTGTGGGAATCAATCTCACATTTTCTCAGACAACTAGTAAGAGTGCTTCTTCAAGATCTAGCTATACTACTCCTAGGCATATATCCAAAAGAGACTCTAGTACACCATAAGGGCATTTGCTCAACCATGTTGTAGCCACTTTATATGTAATAGCCAGAACCTGAAAATGATCCAGAAGCCCCCCAACTGAAGAATGGATACAGAAATTGTGGTACATCTACACAATGGAACATTACTTGGCAATTTAAAAAAAAAAAAAGGAAATCATGAAGTTTGCAGGCAAGTATTGGGAATTGAGCTATCCCAGAAGCAGAAAGACATACCCAGTATTTATTCACTCATATATTCATTTAATATAGGATAAACCTACTGAAAGCTGTACATCTAAAGAAAGCAATCAAGAGGGAGGACTCTGGCTAAAATGCTCAATCCTGAAAGGCATAGAGAATGGTCATAAAAATAAGAAAAGAGGAACAAGTTAGGAGCCTGCCACAGAGGGCCTCTGAAAGCCTCTGCCCTGCAGATTATCAAAGCAGATGCTGAGACTTATGGCCAACTCTTAGACAAACTGCATGGAATCTCATGAAAGAATTGGGAATAGGAAAATCTGGAGAGGACAGGAGTTCCCAAGGACAGCAACAGAACCACAAAATCTGAGCACAGGAGTCTTTCCTGAGACTCATACTAGAACAAAGTATCATGTATGGAGATAACCTAGAACCCCTGCATGGATGTAGCCCATGTCAGTTCAGTGTCCAAAGAGGTTCCATAGTAATGGGAACAGGGACTGCCCCTGACATGAACTGATTGGCCTGCTCTTAGATCTCCTCACCCTGATATGGGTGCAACCTTACCATGCCACAGAGAAACACAATGCAACCATGCTTGATGTGATCTGATAGACTAAGATCAGAAACAAGGAGAGGAAGTCCTACTCTATCACTGGATTTGGAGAATGGCATGCATGGAGAATGGAGAGGGAAGGTGTTATTGGGAGTAGACAGGTGTTATGGAGGGATAAAAAGTGAATAAAGTGTAATTAATAAAAATTAAAATAAAAATACTAAAAAATATAATTCCTTTTTTATTTATATTATAAGAGTTTGTCCCTTGAGATAGATATGCCAATGAAAGGTACCAGAGAAAATGGTGTCTCTGTCTCTCGGTCTCTATCACTTTATATCTTTATTTCTGTTGGTATTGGTCTCTCTATGTCTGAAACTGTCTCTCTAGCTCTCTCTCTCTCTGACTCTTTCAGTCTCCCTTTCTCTGCTTGCCATTTGTGGTTCAGTGTGAAGTGCTCTCAGTTTTGGTAGACTACAACAAGATGACTGCTTGCTGACGTGACATCCTGGATGGTCTCTGTAAAAATATTAGCAATGTCCCAATTAAACACTTTTTGTTCAAATGCCCTGGTTAGGGAGCATTTTAACAGTAATTCACTGATTTAGGACATATATGTACATTTAACAAATAATAATGGAATCTGTGATAATGTGAAACTCACAAGTCAAGGACACGTGACTTTATTAATGACCACGAGAGAGAAATATGTGATGCTTGCTTTGGCATCACATATACTAAAATTGGAATGATACAAAGAGTATTAGCATGGCCCCTTCACTAGGATGTCACACAAATTCAGGATATGTTTAATTTTATTTATTTATTTTTTCAATGCATTTTATTCAGGAACCTTCAACAATCATCTGACCCTGGGGAAAGCTAGCCCACAGCTTAAATAGCCTCTGGGTAGCCAACCCCAGCATGCCTCGTGGGCAATGCAGATAGGTCCAAATACACAGAGGCAAGCCAGATCCCCAGCCTTAGCCAAATATGGAGTTGTTTGTGACAGAGAGCACTTACCATCTGGAAGGTGGAAGGCGGAAACCAGCTCCATCTTTAAGGTGCGGCATTACGCAGCTCTCTACAGTCTCCCCTTTTTGTTTTATACGCATCAGGCAAGAGTAGAGGTCTGATCTGTGATATTAGAAATACATTGGGACTTTGTATTGATGTTCATTTAGGTACAATGAAAGCAATCAAGAGGGAGGACTCTGGCTAAAATGCTCAATCCTGAAAGGCATAGAGAATGGTTATAAAAATAAGAAAACAGGAACAAGTTAGGAGCCTGCCACAGAGGGCCTCTGAAAGCCTCTGCCCTGCAGAGATGGAAGAAAGAATCTCAGGTGTTGAAGATACAATGGAATAAATCGATGTATCTCTCAAAGAAAATGTTAAATCTAAAAATTTCCTGAGAGGGAACATTCAAGAAATTCAAGAAAACATAAAAGACAGAACCTAAGAATAATAGGAATAGAGGAAAAAGATTTCCTCCTCCAAAACCCTAAGAACACAGGAGGGGGACTACAGAACACCCAATAAATTACTCCAGAAAAGAAAATCTCCTTGCCACATAATAATAATAATAAAAATGTAACTATACAGAACAAAGAAAAATACTAAAAACTGCAAAGGAAAGAGCCCAATTAACAGATAATGTCAAACTCATCAGAATCACACCTGACTTCTCACCAAAGACTATGAAAGCCAGAATGGCCTGGAAGAATATCATGCAGGCCCTAAGAGAACACAGATGTCAGCCCAGGCTACTATACCCAGCAAAACACTCAGTTCTCACAGATAGACTGAGAAAACAAGATATTCAATGACAAGAAAAAAAATTCAACAATACCTTCACAAAATTCCAGTATAACTGAAGACACTAGAAGGAAAATACAACCCAAGAACACTAGCTACAAGAAAACACAGGAAATAATTAACCTCACTACAGTAAAACAAAAAGCAACCAAGCACAAAAATTTACTACCACAGCCAACATCAAAAACAAAATAAATAACAGCCATTGGTCATTAATCTCTCTCACCATCAGTGAACTCAATTCTCTAATAAAAAGACACAGAATAATAGGATGGAGGCATAAACAAGATCCAGCAATCTGTTTCTTACAAGAAATATACCTAAGTAACAAAGATAGACATTACCTGAGGGAAAAGAGCTAGAAGATGACTTTCAACCAAATGGACCCAAGAAGCACGCAGGAATAGCCATTTTAATATCTGATAAAATAGACTTTCAGCCAAAATTAATAAAAAGATATGGACAAGGACACTTTATACTCATCAGGGGAAAATTCCTCCAGGAAGACATCACAATCCTGAACATCTATGCCCCAAATACAAGAATACCCACATATGTCAAAGAAAGATTAATAAAACTTAAAATACACATAGATCCCCACACATTTATAGTGGGAAACTTCAGCACCCACTGTCAACAAAATAGAAATTTAACAATGAAACAATGTCTCTTAACAGAGGTAGTGAATCAAATGGACCTAGCAGACATTTATAGAACCGTATTAGACCCAAACACAAAAGAAATCACCTTCTTCTCAGCATCTCACAGAACATTCCCCAAAATAGACAATATGGTTGATCACAAAGCAAACCTCAATAGATAAAAGAAGATTGAAATAATCACTTGTATCCTATCTGATCACCATGGGATAAAGCTGAACCTCAATAACAACAGAAATAGCAAAAAGATTACACAAACATGGAAAATGAACAACTTGCTACTAAATGACAGCTGGGTCAGGGAAGAAATAAAGAGACAAATTAAAGTCTACCTAGAATTCAATGCAAATGAAGGAACAACATACCCAAACTTATGGGACACAATGAAATCAGTGCTATGAGGAAAGTTGATAGCACTATCAGCCTTCAAGAAGAAATTTGATACATCACATTCTAGCAATTTAATGACTTATCTAAAAACCCTAGAAAAAAAGAAGCAGGTACACCAAAAAGGAATAGACTGCTGGAAATAATCAAACTCAGGGTGGAAATCAATCAATTAGAAACAAATAAAACAATTCAAAGAACCAATGAAACCAAGAGTTGGTTCTTTGAGAAAATCAACAAGATAAACAAACCCTTAGCCAAACTAACTAAAAGGCAGAGAGACACCATCCAAATCAACAAAACCAGAAATGGAAAGGGGGACATAACTACAGACACTGAGAAAATCCAAACAATCTTTAGGACTTACTTCAAAAGTGTATATGCCACAAAATTTTGAAAATCTAAATGAAATGGATAATTTTCTTGATCGATTCTACTTACAAAGTTGAATCAAGACCAGGTAAATAAATTAAATTGTCTTATATCTGCTAAGGAAATAGAAGCAGTCATCAAATGTCTTCCATCCAAAAAAAACCTATACCAGATGGTTTCAGCACAAAATTCTACCAAACTTTCAAAGAAGAACTAACTCTAATTCTCTTCAAACTATTCCACAAAATAGAAACAGAAGGAACACTACCAAAATCATTCTTTGGATCCACAGTCACATTGGTATGTAAACCTCACAAAGACCCAACAAAGAAAGAGAATTTCAGGCCTATCTCCCTTATTAACATTGATGAAGCAAAAATACTCAACAAAATAGTTGCAAACCGAATACAGGAAAACATCAAAGATCCACTATGACCAAATAGGCTTCATCCCAGGTATGAAGGGGTTGTTCAATAAATGGAAATCCATGAATGTAATTCACCATTTTAACAACCTTAAAGAAAATCCCAATGATAATTTCCTTAGATGCTGAAAATCATTTGATAAATCCAACATCCATTTATGTTTAAAGTATTGGAGAGATCATGGATATAAGGCACATATCTAAATATAGTAAGAGTAATATTGCCGATTGCCAACATAAAACTCATGAGAAAAAGTTAAAGCAATCCACTGAAATCAGAAACATTGCAAGGCTGCCCTTTTTCTCCATATCTCTTCAACATAGTTCTCGAACTCCTTACTAGTACAGTAAGTAATTTTAACAAGATCAAGTGAATAGAAATCAGAATGGAAGGTGTCAAATTTAACTTTTTGCAGATTTTATGATAGTATATCTGAGTGAAACCAAAAATTCTACAAGGGAATTCCTGCAGCTGATAACACCTTTAGCAAAGTTGCTGGATACAAAATTAACTAAAAAAAATAAAAAATAAAAATTCAGTAGCCCTCCTGTATACAAAAGACAAAAAAAGCTGAGAAAGAAATTAGGGATACAAAAGACATTATATCATCCAACAAGGACATAATTCCCAACACTTCCCAAATATTTTCTCTCTGGTGAATCCAAATGAGCTTTAAGGGGCCATTGCAATTCAAATCCCCAGGAAGTGGAAGAAGGTAGAGGGACTTCTAGGCTCAAAGAACATAATTATCCTGATAGTTTATAATTAAATACAATGATTAAATTCCCAGACCCTTGCAAGGACTAAAGAACATGACTGAAAATCTCCTTTGGGTAAATGTGGAATATTTTCTTAATTGAGTATTATTAACCAAGGATAATGGCATCATGATATATATTCAGGAAAATGGATGGAACCAGAAAAAAATTACCCTGGGTGAAGTAGCTAAAATGCAGAAAGAGAAATATGGTATGTATTCACTTATTAGGATGTCTCGTAATAGTGGGGGATAAAGTTCCCATAGGGCCTCTATTGTGAGCAAACTGGTGTACCAGGGGGTTTTAGTGGCAGTTACTTGAGTTGTTGGGCAAGACATCCTATGGAAATTTTCAAGCAGCCCAGGCTGATGTTATTAAAATATGTTGCCCTCAACTGATAGATAACTTATCAATAACCATGCTCATGGATCCAGAGAGATGCTTCCTTCCACATCAAATGGAATTACATAGAAAGACACACAGTCTGATATTATGCAAAGATTTTAAATTACCCAGCTCTAAAAGGGATTTCACTATAAAATTCCCCTTCCCCTCAGAGATCTGGGAAGCCTTCAGGAGAGGAAGCAGGAAGAGTGACATAAGTATAACAAATTGAGAACACAAGGAGAACAATGTCTTTAGAATCAGGTAATAGAGGGAGATAAAAAAGCCAGCCTTGATGAGACCTGATAAAGTAGGTTCAGAAATAAGGGTGAGGAGGACTTCCCCTATCAGGGAACTAGAGAAAAGCTATAGAGGTAAAAGAAGTAGGGTGGTTGGGACTGGAAGGAGAAAAGGGAAGGGACAACAGGAGGGGATACAAAGTGAACATATCATAATAAATAAATACATGCATGGAGATAACCTAGAACCCCTGCACATATATAGCCCATGGCAGTTCAGTGTCCAAGTGGGTTACATTGTAATGGGAAGAGGGACTGCCTCTGATGTAAACTGATTGGCCTGCTCTTTGATCAACTTTCTCTGATGGGGGAGCAACCTTACCACAACCAGAGATGACAATGCAGCCACTCCTGATGTGATCTGATAGAGTAAGATCAAAAGAAAGGAGAGTGGGACCTCCCCTATCAGTGGACTCAGGGACGGGCATGTGTGAATAAGGGGGATAGAAGGTAGGATTGGAATGGGAGAAGGGAGGGTTTTATGGGGGGATACAAGGTAAATAAAGTATAATTAATTAAAGTTAACATAAAATACATAAGAAAAACTGTGATCAAGGTGATAAAGTATAGAACTCTTCAGGACTGATGGGTTCTTCTTTGGGGTGGTTCCAGAGTGCAGCAAGGATGAAGTCAATTTTCTTTAAGGGACTTGGCACTGAGACTCTGATCATGTTCCAATGAGTATATGAACAACACATACTTCAATTGATGTCTTTTGATGAAAAAAAATTAGTGTAACACATACATAGGAATTTGAACCTCGGAGGAATGGAAGAATAATACATGTTAAGTGAAATTACCGCATAATCAATAAAAATAATTGACTTTTAACATGGAGAAATAATTCTGCTAAAGGAGGGCAGAGTTTGAATTTGTAAGGCATGCTTTCCAGGAAGTTATTATATAGCAGAGCATCCTAGCCAAGAACTAGTTGTTACCCAGCTACCTCAGAAAACATGAGCTCAATCGGCACTTTTAAACAATCAGACCGGGGGGGAGGGGCGAGATGGTGGCTCCAGGAGAAAACTGTGTCTGAGAAGCAGGACAACACTCTCCCTGCAGCGACTAGAAGACTGAACTCTGGGCCCTAAAACTACAGGGATCGTGTTTCCCAGGTGATGGGAGGCTCCCATGGAGTGGGTATCGGTCCTGTCCACTCTCAGGCTGCACAGCCAGAATCCAGAAGAGATCCCAGGTAATGCAGGCCTTGAGTCTCTGGGCTGGAGCCACATGTCTGCTTGTCCCAATCACTTTCCCAGGCTGATTGGTGGGCAGAAGGGTGCCAGAGATTGGGAGTCCCAGTCACAAGAAAATCACACAGGGAAGGAAAGTTTTGAAACTGATCACAGGTCACCCAGTCTTTACCTGGAAGGTCTACTGACCATGGCTACCTACCGCCATTACAACTGAGCTCCCGCCATGCTAGTAGAGTGGCTGCACGCCCAACTCAAAATCCCTACTCACTCTTTGGAGGCAGGAGGCGTCCAGCAGAATCTTCCACAGACCACATTGTCTGTACCCCAACCCGAGATCAGGGCTGAGAAAACCCAATACTTTCGGGCACTCCCCCAAACACTGCCATAGCCCTGCCACAGCAGAATGGAAGGATAAAGAGGCAAACAAAGGCTTCACAGTGCAGGGACCACAATGCTGCTGGCTTTTTCTAGCAAACAAACTTCAGCTTGGGACGTGGGACAATGGTCATTCAACACGTCCTGAGATTCTCCCGGGTCCAGGGCAAAAAGGTCTACCACCAAATCCTAGCACCGAGGTTCCCCAGATCCCTGGCAAGGAAACCCCAGCTCAGGATCAGACTGAGAAGTCCCAACCCCTTCTGGCACTCCCCTGAGAGCACGGTCATAACCTTGCTCTAGCAGAGGGGAAAGTCAGAGGGGAAGGACAAAGAGGCAGCCTGCCCCAGGACACAGCACCTCCTCTCCAGCTCACCCAGTGGCCCCTGGCAGAGAAACCCAAGCTCTGGATCTGAGGACACTCAACTGTACCTGGTATTCTCTTGGGATCAGCAAACATAGCTTCTACTGCCAGGCTGCTTCTGGCAGAGAGATCTGGGCCTGGGATCTGGGATTGAGAACACTCAACCTAACTCTTTCCTGCACTACCCTGGGACCAGTCAACATAACCACTCCTGACAGAGGGAAAGCACAGAGAGGCAGCACACAGGAAAGGTGGACACCGAGTCCTGCTTCCACAGTGCCACAGAGCTGACTGTTAGCCTACCCATGCATTCTCCACAGCAGTATCAAATCAGAGAGTAGAGAGCAAGGGGAACCCCTGTACATTCCAACTGGTCCTGCAAGACAGTGAGTGAGCCTTCTAGGGAGAGTTTGCCCCAGACCCAGGGCCTCTTCACAGAAGCAAACAGACTAGATCCCTGACACTCACACCCCTAGTGTGGGCATCATAGGGATTCTTGGGATAGTGACCCCAACGTTGACGCCTCTGCCTTGTGGGTCCACCAGTGTAATCCAGGCAAACAATCCCTGGATCTCAGACAGAACTGCATAATAGTGAATGGCAGGCCATTGCAATAATCAAATAATCCGCACATGCACACTGCACCCATTAAAAGTGCATGGGAATAGTGCCAGTGACACATTCCTTACTTAGGCAAAACTGAAACCACAACGCACACTCCCAAACCAGTGAACCTCTCATCTTCCTGAAAAAGCAGTCCAGAAAACAGAAAGAGACGATTATAGCCCAAACTACAAACTCAAGGAACAAACAGTGAGGGTTATAAATAACCAGATGGCTAGAGGCAGACATAAGAACACACCCACCAAAAATCAGGACATAATGACCTCACCAGCAACCCCACAAACCAATGGACACTTCAACTCACTAGATATACAAAAAAAAAAACGACCTCAAGTATGTTTTTCCAGCTATTAGAGGCCCATAAAGATGAAATGAAGAAAGCCTTCAGAGAAATAGCCAAATAAATCGAGAGGAATCAACAGTAAACAAATCTAGCTCTCAGAGAAATGACCACAAAAATTGAGGGAAACAAAGAAGAAATTAACAAATAAATGTCCACACAAATGAAGGCAAACAAAGAAGAAATAAACAAAGCTCTCATATAAATACAGGCAATTATAGACAAAGAAGTAGAGGCACAATTAGTGATATATAAAGAGGAAATGGACAAAAAAATAGAAGCTGTCATTGAAAAGCAGGACTCTACATTTTAGTGATTACTAAGCACTCTGTCTGTCAAAAAGTAATGTATGTTTTGTGCTCTGATGAACTTTGAAGAGTTTCCCTTATAATAGAATGGGCATGTATTGTAATTGTTTTATGTCAAATGATCTGTGCTATAGAAAAAAACACTAACCTTTACTCGAAAAAAAAACCAGATAAACTTGGCCTCTCCAAGTGTAAGAAAACCCTGTCACTATAATATACTGTATGTTTACATTTTATTTAATCTCTTACGAATAGGGTGATAACTTGTCCCCCAAACAACAGTGATTATGATTGTTTTCTAGAAACTTCTTAAAGTGCCACATTTGGCAGTACAAATGAGTCGGAGTGTAAGGGCCCAGAGATTTCTATATAGTTGAATGTCTAAAATGGTAAAATGTGCCACATAGTGGCTTATGTTTTTCATAGTAATTCAAATGAACTCCTGTTTTTGATAGTAAATGTCATTTAATAGTGTACTTGCCATTTGAACCTCACTGCAATCTTAGTGCAGAGGAGAAAACAATTTTTAATGTAATCTTGATTTTACCTCATATATTGTACATTCCAAAAACTCAAATTTTTAAAGATGATAGATACACTACCAAACATATCACCTTAAAATTGTATACAGTTGAGCTTCATACAAGTGAAAAAATATAATCTCATAATACATAAAGTACGTAGCAAAGTATCTGTAAAATCCATGAAAAATAAAAGTTGTAGCATTCTTTTTTGAAAAAAAAAAGAAAAGCAGGACTCTACATTCAAACAGATGAAGGAAATGGTGCAAGACATGAAAACAGAATTAGAATCAATAAAGAAAACACAAATAGAACAAAAAAACAGGAGCTGGAGAGCATAGAGAAAAGATCGGGAACTACAAAGGTAAGCATCACCAACAAAATACAAGACATGGAAGAAAGAATCTCAGGAGCCGAAGATACATTCGCAGAAATTGACACATCTCTCAAAGAAAAAATAAAATCAGAAAAGTTCCAAACACAAATCATCCAAGAAATGAAGGACACCATGAAAAGACAAAATCTAAGAATAATAGGAGTAGAAGAAAAAGAAGACATCAAGCTCAAAGGTCCGGAAAATATTTTCAAGAAAATTATAGAAGAAATCTTTCCCAACTTAAAGAAGGAAATGGCCATAAACATACAAGAGGCCTACAGAACACCAACTAGACGAGACCAGAAAAGAAATTCTTCACATCACATCATAGTCAAAACACTGAACCTACATAATAAAGAAAAAATTTTAAAAGCAGCAAGGGAAAAATGCCAAGTAACATATGAAGGTAGACCTATCAGAATCAAACCAGATTTCACAACAGAAACAATGAAAGCCAGAAGGGCCTGGACAGAAATCAATCAGTCCTTAAGGGACCACAGATTCCAAACCAGACTACTATACCCAGCAAAACTTTCAATCAACATAGATGGAGAATTCAAAATATTCCATTTAAACCAAATTTAAACAATATCTACATAGTAACCCAGCTCTACAGAAGTTACTAGAAGGGAAAGTCCAAACTAAAGAAAACAACTACATCTAAGGAAACAGAGGAAATAGATACCTATACAACAAAAAAACCAAAAGGATACAAGCAAAGAAACTCAGTGACACCATCAACCCCACATCAAAAGAAAGTAACAATTGTTGGTCACTAGTATCTATCAACATCAATGGACTCAACTCCCGAATAAAAATACAGAGACTAACAGAATGGTTGTGGAAACAATATCCAACATTCTGTTACATTCAAGAAACACACCTATGCAACAAAGATAAACACTATGTCAGAATAAAGGGTTGGAAAAAAATTTTTCAAGCAAATGGTTCCAGAAAACAAGCTGGAGTAGCCATTCTAATATCTAATAAAAATAGACTTTCACCCCAAGTTAATCAAACAAGATAAGGAGGGCAACTATATTCTCATCAAAGGAAAAATTCCCCAAGAGGACATCACAATTTTGAATATCTATTCCCCAAATACAAGAGCACCTACATTTGTAAAGGAAACAATATTAAAGCTTAAATCACACATTGATCCTAATAGCTTAATAGTGGGAGACTTCCACACTCCACACTCACCAAGGGACAGATCAATTAGACAGAAAACAAATAGGGAAATAAAAACACTTACAGAGTCCCTAAATCAAATGGACCTAATAGACATCTACAGATCTTTTCATCCAAACTCAAAAGAGAATACCTTCTTTTCAGCATGGCATGGAACCTTCTCCAAAATAGACCATATAGTTGGTCATAAAACAAGCCTCAACAGATACAAAAATATTGAAATAATCTCTTGTATTCTATCTGACCACCATGGACTAAAGCTGGACATCAACAACAACAGAAATAACAAAAAGCCAACACGTACTTGGAAACTGAACAACTAGTTACTCAATGACAGCTGGGTTAAGGAAGAAATAAAGAAAGAAATTAAAGATGTCCTAGAATTCAATGAAAATGAAGGCACAACATACTCAAATTTATGAGACACATTGAAAACAGTGTTCAGGGGAAAATTTATAGCACTAAGTGCCTGCAAGAAGAAATTTATAACATCACATACAAGAAATTAATGGCCCAAATGAAAACCCTAGAAAAACAGAAGCAGATACACCCAAGAGGAGCAGATGGCCTGAAATAATCAAACTCCGGGTGGAAATCAATCAACTAGAAACAAATAAAACTATTCAAAGAATCAGTGAAACAAAAAAAAAATGGTTCTTTGAGAAAATCAACAAGATAGACAAACCCATTCCCAAACTAACTAAAAAGGAGAGAGAATCTATCCAAGTCAGCAAAATCAGAAATGAAAAGAATGACATAACCACAGACACTGAGGAAATTCAAACAATCATTAGGTCATACTACAGAAGCCTCTATGCCACAAAATTTGAAAATCTAAATGAAATGGACAATTTTCTTGATAGATTCCATCTTCCAACATTAAGTCAAGATCAGGTAGAAAGGCTGAATAGTCCTATAACCCCAAGGAAATTGAAGCAGTCATTCACAGTCTCCTCTTCAAAAAAAGCCTTGGGCCAGATATTTTCAGCCCAGAATTCTACCAGTCCTTCAAAGAAGTGCCAACACCAATTCTCCTCAAACTATTCCACAAAATAGAAACAGAAGGTACATTACCAAATTCATTCTATGAAGCAACAGTCACCTGATACCTAAACCACACAAAGACCCAACATAAAAGAAAACTTAAGACCTATCTCTTTTTATGAACATTGATGCAAAAATACTCAATAAAATACTTACAAACTGAATCCAAGAACACATCAAAGATATCATCCACCATGACCAAGTAGGCTTCATCTCAGGCATCAAGGGTGGTTCAACATATGGAAATCCATCAATGTAATCCACCACATATACAAACTGAAGGAGAAAAACCACATGCTCATCTCCTTAGATGCTGAAAAAGCATTTGACAAAGTCCAACACCCATTCATGTTTAAAGTCTTGGAGAGATCAGGGATAAAAGGCACATATCTAAACTTAGAAAAGACAATATACAGCAAGCCTATAGCCAACATCAAACTCAATGGAGAGAAACTTAAATCAATCCAACTGAAATCAGTGACAAGACAAGGCTGCCCACTCTCTCTATACCTTGTCAACATAGTACTTGAAGTCCTAGCCAGAGCAATAAGACAACTAAAGGGGATACAAATCAGAAAGGAAGAGGTCAAAGTGTCACTTTGCAGATGATATGATAGTATATATGAGCAACCCCAAAAATTCAACCAGAGAACTCTTCCAGCTGATAAAAACCTTCAGCAAAGTTTCAGGATACAAAATCAACTCAAAAAAATCAGAAGCCCTCCTGTAAACCAAAGACAAAAGGGCCAAGAAAGAAATTTGGGAAAGAACACCCTTCACGATAGCCACTAATAACATAAAGTACCTTGGGGTGACACTAACCAAGCAAGTGAAAGACCTGTTTGAGAAAAACTTCAAGTCTTTGAAGAAAGAAATTGAAGAAGATATCAGAAGATGGGAAGTTCTCCCATGCTCATGGATTGGTAGGATTAACATTGTGAAAATGTCCATCCTGCCAAAATCAATCTACAGATTCAATGCAATTCCCATCAATATACCAACTCAATTATTTACAGACATTGAAAAAAAAAAGATTGTCAGCTTCATATGGAGAAACAAAATCCCAGACTCTCCAAAACAATCCTTTCAACAACAGATCATCTGGAGGTATCTCCATCCCCGATCTCAAGTTGTACTACAGAGCAATAGTAGTAAAAACGTCATGGTATTGGCATAAAAACAGAAAGGAGGATCGATGGAACTGCATAGAAGACCCAGAATTAAACCCACTCACCTATGAATATTGGATTTTTGACAAAGAATCCAAAACCATTCAATGGAAAAAAAAGCAGCATCTTCAACAAATGGTGCTGGTCCAACTGGATGTCTACATGCAGAAAAATGAAACTAGATCCATATTTATCACCCTGCACAAAACTAAAGTCCAAGTTTATCAAAGAGCTCAACATGAGACCAGATACTCTAAATCTGTTAGAAGAAAAATTGGGGAATAGCGTAGAACTCATTGGCACAGGATACAACTTCCTGAACAGAACACCAACAGCACAGGCTCTAAGAGCAACAATCAATAAATGGGACTTCATGAAACTGAAAAGCTTCTGTAAAGCAAAGAACATTGTCATCAAAACAAAACAACTGCCTACAGATTAGGAAAGAAACTTTGCTAACTCTTTATCAGACAGAAGACTAATATCCAGTATATAGAAAGAACTAAAGAAGCTGCAAAGCTGAAAACCAAGTAATACAATTAAAAAATGGGGAACAGAGCTAAACAGAGCATTCTCCCCAGAGGAATATCAAACAGCAGAGAAACACTTAATGAAATACTCAACCTCATTAGCCATCAGGGAAATGCAAATCAAAACAACCCTGAGATTTCACCTTACACCCATCAGAATGGCCA
This sequence comes from Meriones unguiculatus, assembly GCF_030254825.1. Taxonomy (NCBI): domain Eukaryota; kingdom Metazoa; phylum Chordata; class Mammalia; order Rodentia; family Muridae; genus Meriones; species Meriones unguiculatus. Next base: position 7,840,988 of record NW_026843709.1, read on the forward strand.
AGATGAAAAACTCAAGTGATAACACATACTGGAGAGGTTGTGGAGAAAGGGGAACCCTCCTCCACTGCTGGTGGGAATGTAAACTGGTACAACCACTCTGGAAATCTATCTGGCACTTTGTCAGACAATTAGGAATAGTGCTTCCTCAAGACCCAGTTATACCACTGCTAGGTACATACCTAAACTTTGCTCAAGTACACAAAAGGGATACTTGCTCAACCATGTTTATAGCAGCTGGGATACAGAGTTAATAAAATGTAACTTATAAGAAAACAATAAAATAAAAAAAAACAACAAAACAAAACAAACAAACAAACAAAAAAAATCAATCAGACCTGGAACTAACACTACATTTAGAGAGTTTGTCTGAATAACACAACTGTTCTTCTTTCCTAGTCCTGTTACACAGACACATTTTCCTGTCCTTCAGGACAGTTTTAATTGCAAACCCCAGGACCTCAGGAGGCTTTCTCACTGACTACTGAGTAAGACATAGCTGCTAATTCAGCCAAGTCAGCCCATGCAGCCCTGCTTATAGAGGGTTGGCAAAACTATTGTGGAATATCACCAGCTGTCAAATAATATCTTGAACCTCAGTTCTGCCTTTACACTGACTGATCATTATCTTTTTCAGAACAACCAGTACCAGGAATTGGCTAGTTTCCTTTTCTTTTCCCGGATCTTAAAAACTCAAATTCCAAGGAACCCAAGAATCTGCCAGCCTATGATAAAAGTAAGAATGTGAAGGTAAATTTAGTGAGTATGTGAGTAATTGCACAGTTAAAAGTCTCAACTTAAGAAATTTCAGATCCAAGAGGATAGTAGTAAACCACCTTGTCATTCAGTACATTCCCCTTAATCCTACATCACATTGAAGCTTTCCTTCTTGGGAAGCTGTCCAAATAAATAAATATTAAACATTCATTTCCTGCCTGACTTTGTCTAAGAGGTAAATAGGAGCAAATGTGTGGGAAATGGATGGTGTAAATAGATAAAGGCTTGTAGGTTTTCACAAGAAAAAGTCACTTGTGAATAGGATCAGAGATACTGTACAATGAAGAAAACTTGTTTACTCAACTCCATTGAAACCTCAAGATTCTCTCAGGTGCTGATGGGCTGAGAGGGAGAATGATGTCAAGAAAGAACTGAAAGCCAGTAAGAGTTTCAGGAATGAGTTATTAAAAGAGCCAATTGGACAGCCTTCCTGAGAGAAAGGCTGAGCAGCCATACATGCATCAATCTCAGCAGCTGTAAGCACAAAACCCAGAGATGACAGTTTCTGTGTCCAATACTCTTAGTTCAGGAAAAGTCTCACATATTCATTTTTTAATTTTTTCATTTTAATTTTTCTTAATTATACTTTATTCATTTTGTCTCTCCCCATAAACTCCTTCTTCCTCCTCTCCCAGTTCAAACTTCCCTCCCAATCTCCATGCATGCCCCTCCTCAAGTCCAGTGATAGGGGAGGTCTTCCTCTCCTTCCTTCTGAATGTAGTCTATCAGATCTCAACAGGAGTGGCTGCATTATCATCTTCTATGGCCTTGTACAACTGCTCCACTCTTAGGGGCAGGTGATCAAAGATCAGAATAATCAGTTCATGTCACAGGAAATCCTTGTTCCCATTACTATGGAGCCCACTTTGCAACTGAAATGCCATGAGAAATATCTGGGCAGAGGTTCTCGATTATCTCCACTTATGGTACTTGAAGTATGGGCCTCAGGAATAAATCCTGTGCTCAGATATTTTGGTTCTGTTTCTCTTCTTTTGGATCTCCTGTCTTCTCCAGATCTAATGTTTCCCATATCTTTCATTAGATTCTATGTACTTTGTGCTGTTTGTGTTCTCTTCAAGAAGTTGTCTCTTGTGCCAATGAGTTCAAGGCTCTTCCCCAATTTTTCTACTAACTGATTTAATGTGTCTGGTTTTATGTTGAGGTCTTTAATCCACTTGGACTTTAGTTTGCGCAGGGTGATAAGTATGGATCTATTTGCATTTTCCCACATGTAGACATGCAGTTAAACCAGCACCATTTGTTGAAGATGCTATCTATTTTTTTTCATTTTATGGTTTTGTCATATTTTTCAAAACTCAGATGTCCATAAGTGTTTGGATTTATTTCTGGGTCTTCTACTTGGGTCCATTGATCCACTTTTGTGTTTCTATGCCAGTATCATGCAGTTTTTATTACTGTTGTTTTATAGTACAGTTTGAGACCAGAGATGGTGATACCTCCAGAAGATCTTTTATTATGGAGGATCATTTTAGCAATTCTGGGTTTCTTGTTTTTCCATATGAAGTTTTCATTCAAGGTCTATAAAGAATTGTGTTGGTAATTTGATGGAAATTGCATTGAATGTGTAGATTGCTTTTGGCAAGATGACCATTTTACTATGTTAATCCTGCCAAGCCATGAGCATGGGAGATCTTCCCATCCTCTGGTATATTTTTCTAATTCTTTCTTTAGAGATTTGATATTTTATTCATACAAATATTTGATTTGCCTGGTTAGGGTCATACCAAGGTACTTTATTTATTTGTCTGAATACAAGAGCACATCAAAGATATCACCCACTATGACCAAGTAGGCTTCATCCCAAAAATACATGGGTGGTCAAATGTATGCAAATCCATCAATATGATCCATAATATTAAAAAAAATGAAAGTAAAAAAAAAAACACATGATAATATCCTTAGATGTTGAAAAGCATTTAACAAAATCCCACATCCATTCACGTTTAAAGTATTGTAGAGGTCAAGGAAACAAAGCACATATATAAACATAGTAAATGCAATATACAGCATGCCTGTAGCCAACATCAAACTCAACAGAGAGAAACTTAAAACAATCCCACTGAAATCAGGGACAAGGCAAGGCTGCCCACTCTTTCCATATCTCTTCAACATAGTTCTGGGTATCCTTGCTAGAGAAATAAGACAATTGAAGGAGATCATGAGGATAGAAAATTAAAAGGAAGAAGTCAAAATATCAGTATTTGCAGATGATATGATAGTATACCTGAGTGACCCCAAAACTTCTATGTGGGAAATCCTACAGCTGATAAACACCTTCAGCAAAGTGGCTGGATAAAAAAATAAACTTAAAAACATCAGTATCCCTCCTCTATACACAAGATAAATGGGATGAGAAAGAAATTTGGGAAACAAAAGAATTATATTATCCAACAAGGCCATATCTTCTAAACCTAACCAGATATTTCCTCACTGGGAAAACCACATGTAAATAGATGGGCTTCCAGGGACATTGCAATTCAAATCACCAGGAAGTAGAAGAAGATGGAGGAAATTCTAAAGTAAAAATACATTGTTATCCTGAAAGTTTGTTTACTTATAACCACAAATAAATGTTCCAGAACCAGGTAGTTTAAATTATTTTCTAGCATTACAGGTTGATCTTGACCTTGTTTTTAATATGAACTACAGATTCTAAGCAATTAAATTTCAAAGAAAGATTGGAATAGCCATACCTTCTCAGGCTGAATATTACTTGACTCATTTTTTCTGGATCTGTTCTGTTAATAATGGAAATAGTAGAAAACTGTCATTGCTTTCATGAAGGTGAATATTTAGGATTACTGTATTTGTAAAAATGGCAGAAAGCCACATGGGGTAACAGTCCTAGTTTCTGACTAATGCATCTTTCCAAGCACTTTTTGTAGACCCCTGAGATATTCTATTAGACATCTCGTCCACTTGCTTAAAAGTGTTGTTCTTCCTCTACTGCTAATGAATTATAACTTGACTAGAAGATAGAATCTGACCTCATCCTGGGGACAAATAACACAATTATGATGACATCTTTTGATTCTGTGTATAACTGTGACAACTAAGGGAAAATAGCAAAATAATTTGGTTCCCAAAAGAATATAAAGTACATACTAAAAAGATCACTTGCTGCATACCAGTTCACTCATATTCCAAGCAAGACTGAAATAGAAATGACTCATTTTCCTTTCCTTGTATCATTATGTTTCATTTTACCTACATTCTCAAATCAGTTAGTAGTGTTGATAGGAGCTGTGTGATTAGATTGATCCTTTCACATTCCCATAGACAAGTAGTTCTCCTTCTGTGAGTTTTTTACTCCTGTTTTCTGGGTGGGGACATGTAAGTCCACATATCACACAAATCATATATTTAGGTTATTATTCATAACACTAGCAAAACTACACTTTTAAAGTAACACATATGATGTTTTATTTTGGATCATGGTCACCTTAATGTAAGGAAATCTTTTGAAGGGTCATAGCAGTAGGAAGGTTGAAAATGACTACTCAAGACTGTGAGTACAATAGGGCTAAGAAAGAAATTAGGGAAACAAAAGAAATTACATATCTAACAATGCTTTAACTCCTAACACTTCCCAGACTTTTTCTCACTGGGAACTCCACATGCAAATAGATGGGCTTTAAGGGGATATGGCAATTCAACCACCAGTAATTGGAGAAAAATTGAGGCATTTCTAGGCTAAAAGAACATAGTTATCCTGAAAGTTTTTCACTCAATGCAATGATTTAAAGCCCCAACAACTTCCAAAGGCTAAAGAACAGTCCTCACATTCTTCTTTGGAAAAAATGTGGAATTTTTCCATAACGGAGTATTACTCAGTTAAGAAAATAACATCATGATATTTTCAGGCATATGGATGGAACCAGGAAAAATATTCCTGGGGGAAGTAAATAAAATGCAGACAAAAAAATATGGTATGTTTTCACTTATAAAGAGCACCAATTGTTTATTGCTCCTCAGTACTCCTTCACATACGCCAATCTTTCTGTGTTTCAGCCAGACCAGTCCTAGGAATTGTCTGGTCTCCTTCACTTTTCCCTCCTCCTAAAGTCTCAATAGCTCATGGAACCATTGATCCTCCCTGCCTATTACATAAATAATAATGTGAAAGTACATTTAGTGAGTACTCAAGTAACTATTCAATTCAAAGTCATAACATAGGATATTTCAGATTGAAGACCACAGTAGGAGACCACATTGTCATTGGGAACATTCTCCTTAATCCCACTTTATGTTGAAGCTCCCTACATAGGAAGCTGTCCAATTAAAAATTAAATTTTCATTTCCTACCTGACATTGTCACAGACGTAAACAGGAGTAAAGGTGTGGGTTCTGTATAAAAGGATGAGATGAAGGCTTGATGGTTTTCACAAGAAAAAGTCACATGTGCACAGGATCAGACATACAGGACTCTGAAGAATGTTTGTTTTCTCAACTCCATGGAAACCTCAATATTCTATCAGGTGCTGATTGGCTGAAAGGGACAAATGTTTCATGCAACAAGTAAAAGCAAGTAAGAGTTTCTAGAGCCAGTTATTAAAATGGCAAAGTGGACAGCCTGCTGGAGTGAAAGGGTAATCAGCCATACAGGCCTCAATCTAGACAGCTAAAGCACACAACCCAGAGATGACAGTTCCTGTGTCCAGAATATGTTTGTCTACTATAGCTAGAAAGACATATTCAGAAATAGAGAGGCTGAGACAGCCAGAAACAAATATATGATGTGACAGATACCAAGAGACAGCTACTCCATTCTGTCTGGTCACTTTCATTGGCATATCAACCTTAAAGCACACCATCCAATAATATAACTCCAATAGGAATTGCATTACCTAACAAGGCCATATCATCTAACCTTTTACAAACATTTCCTCATGGTGGGCTAATCTTGTAAATAGATGAGCTTCAAGGAGACATTGCAATTCAAATCAAAGGAAGTGGAATAAGATGGAAGGCCTTCTAGGCTAAAAGAACATAGTTATCCAGATAGTTTGTCATTCAATACAATCATTAAAATCCCAGATGCTTTGAAGATCTAAAGAACAGGACTGACAATCTGCTTTGGTAAAAATGTGGATTATTTCCTTAATGGAATATTATCAGCTAAGAAAATGACACTTTTAAGCAAATGGATGGATCCACAAAAATCATCCTGGATGAAGTAACTAAAATGGAGAAGACCAAATCAAGTATGTATTCCCTTATTAGGAGGTTTCCTAATAATGGGAATAAAGTTTCAATAGGCCATCTATTCTGACCAAGCCCGTCTTCCACTACTGGAATTGGGGGGCAGTTAATTGAGTTGTTGGACCAGGACATCCTATGGAATATTTCTAGCAACTCATCTCTTGTTATTAAAATATGTTGTTCTCTGCCCTCAACTGATGCCATGTCCTTGTATCCAAAGAGAGGTTTCCTTCTCCATCAAATGGACATGCATACAGAGACCCACATTCTGATATTATGCAGAAAGAGACCCTAAAACACCCAGCTCTAAGTGGGATTTCCTTATGAAATTCTCCCTCTCCTCAGAGCTCTGGGAAGCCCTCAGAAGAAGAGGCAGGAAGAATGTTACAAGTACAGTGAATTATGGACAGAAGGAGAACAAGGCCCTGAGAATCAGGCCACAGAGGAAGACAATGCAACCAGCCTTGATGACACTTGATAAGCTAGTGTCAGATAGAAGGGGGAGGTGGCCCTCCCCTATCATAAAATAGAGAAAGGTCATAGGGTAGAAGAAAGAGTCTGAATGAAACTGGAAAAAAAAGAGGGAGGGGGTAGCAGAGCAAAAACAAAGTAAAAAATCATAATATGTAAATTCATAAGAAAATCTGTGATCAACATGATGTAGAGCTTTCCAGGACTGAGGACTTCTTCTTTGGGGGTGGTGCCAGGCTGGGGCAAGGATAAAGTATGTTTTCTTTATGGGACCTGGCACTGAGACTCTTGTAGTTCCAATGAATAGATGAAAAACACATGGTTCAATTGATATATTTTAGTGAAAAAGAATTTTTATTGTGACACATGGGTAGAAATTTGAATCTGGGAGCAATGGGAAAGGAGTGAAATGCATGTCATATAAAACTCAACTATAACAAATAAAAATTATATGTTGACAATTTTTACAATGATTTTTAACATAGAGAAAAGATTCTGCTAAAGGAGGCTAGAGTTTATCTTTATAAGACATGATTTCTAGGAACTCATTATGTAGCAGAGAATCCTAGCCATGAACTAGTGATTACCCAGAAATTTCAGAGCCTCTGAGCTCAAGTGGCACCTCTGAACAAGAAGTCCTGTCACTAACACTACATTTAGATATTTTGTCTACAGGACACAGCTGCTCTTTTGTCCTAGGGATATAACAGGGACACATTTCTCTGTCCTGAATTAAGTTTTGACTGTGAACCCAAGGACCATGAGGGTTCTTCAGTGACACAAGATTAGGACACAGCTGCCAATCCAGCCAGGTCAGCCAAGGCAACCCTGCTCAGAGATGGTTGGAAACACAGGTGCAGAACAAAATAAGCTGTAAAATAGTTTATTGCCCCTCAGTTCTCCTTTCATATACACAAAACTTTCTCTGTTACAGACAAACTAGTCCCAGGAATTGTCTGGTTTCCTTCTCTTTTTCTGCTCTTAAGGTCTCAATATCTCAGGGAAGCCTAGACCCTGCAAGCCTATTTATATAAATAAGAATTATAACAGTTGATATTATTATATCAATAAAAATTCAGTGAGGACGCAAGAAATTGCTCAGTTCAAAGTCACTACCTAAGAAATTTCAGATCAAAGGCCACAGTAGGAGATCACCTTTTCATTCTGTATATTCCTGTAATCCCACATGATTTTAAAGTTTCCCTACTTAGGAAGCTTTCCAATTAAACATTAAAACATTAATTAAACATTAATGAAACATTAAAGTTTCATTTCCTACTTACACTGTCACAGATAAACTGGAGTTAAGGTGTAGAATCTGGATAAAGGGATGAGAAAATGGCTTGTTGTGTTTCACAAGAAATAGTCACGTGTGCACAGGATCAAAGATACTGGACAATGAGGAAAGTTTGTTCATTCATCTCCATGAAAACCTCAAGATTCTCTCAGGTGCTGATTGGCTGAAAGGCTGAATGATGTCATGAAACAGGTAAAAGCCTGTAAGAGTTTCAGGAGCCAGTTATTGAGAAGGCTAATTAGACAGCATGCTTGAAAGAAGGGCTGAGCAGCCCTACATGCCTCAATATGGTCAGCTCAAAGCACAAAGCCATAGATGACAATTCATGTGTCCAAGACTCTTAGCTCAGGAAAAGTGACACATATTACTTTCTTTTTAAATTTTCTTAAATACACTTTATTCACTTTGTCCCCTCCCTAAAAACCTCCCTTCTCCACTCCCAATTCCATCTTCCCTCACTCATCTCCATCCATGCCCCTCTTCAAGTCCACAGATAAAGGAGGTTTTCCTCTCCTTCCTTCTGAAACTGAACCTATTCTATCAGATGTCAACAGGAGTGGCTGCACTGTCATCTTCTGTGGCCTTGTAAGACTGCTCCCCCATCAGGGAGAGCTGACCAAAGTTCTGGCTAATCACTTCATATCAGAGGCAGTCCCTGTTTCCATTACTATGGAACCCACTGAAATGCCATGGGCTACATCTGTGCAAGGGTTCTAGTTTATCTCCACGTATTATACTTGGTTGGAGTATGGGCCTCAGGAATGAATCCTGTGCTCAATGTTTTTGGTTCTGTTTGTCTTCTTGTGGAGTTCCTGTCCTCTCCAGATCTTCCTTTTTCCCACTTCTTTCATTAGATTCCATGCACTCTTCCTAACAGTTGGCCACAAGTCTCAGCATCTTTTTGATAGTCTGCAGGGCAGAGGCCCTCTATAGCAGGCTCCTAACTTGTTCCCTATTTTCTCATTCTTCTGATGTCCATCTGCTTTGTCTTTCAGGATGGGGATTGAGCATTTTAGCCAGAGTCCCCATCTTGATTAGTTTCTTTAGGTCTAGAGATTTTAGTAGGTTTATTATATTTATTTATTATGATATTGTATTACATATATTACAGTATTATATTTATTATTACATATCAATATGAGTGAGTATATACTGTGTGTGTCTTTGTGCTTCTGGGATAGCTCACTCAGGATGATAATTTTCAGTTTCCACCATTTACCGGTAAATTTCTTGATATCCCTGTTTTTTATTGCTGAGTAATATTTTATTGTGTAGATGTATTACAATTTTTGTATCCATTCTTTATTTGAGGGGCATCTGGGTTGTTTCCAGTTTCTGATTTTACAAATGAAGCCATTACAATAATGGTGAGCAAATATCTTTTGTAATGAGAAATTAATATATACCATTGATTTATCTTCTAGTAATGCTGCTATTATTCCTAAACAGCTGTGTATCCAAATCACCACACAGAGAGTGTTATTTAGTTTACCTAGAACACAATGCAGGGCAATAGTTACTCCATCCTAAACCTCCAAGCCCTCATAGTTTCCTAACATTTAGATTACCCATATTATACTTGCTTTTTGTGAAATGTTAGGGCTGATTCATGCTCCACATCCTCCAATATCTCTCCTCCATCTCTGTCTCTCAGGTTTCCCCTTGCTCCTTCTTCTCCCAACTCATTTCTTGTCCTCTAGCTCCCCCCCCCTTTCCTGTCCTTTGGCTTCTCCCAGCTCAACATTGTCTAGTTGCTTTATTTGGAAGTTTACACCAAGTTGAGACAGGATTCTTAAAATGAGTATCACAATGCAATATCCGGATTGAAACCAAAGAGTGTGTAGGGGGAGAAATCAGCTTTTGAATGAACAAGGCTAAGGTGTATACATTTCAAAAGAACATTGTACCAGCATTTCCCACTTTAAGTCCAATAAAAGTCTCCTTTTTTCAATAAAATAATTATGAAATTATGAAAATTGTTTGGTAAAATCTACATGTGCAATCTCCTGTCAATGTGTATTTAGCAACTCAGGAGAAAGTATCTGCTTATACTATATATCTTTACAAGTTAAAAGTTCTATACCTAAATCAACTTTTATCCTTATTGGTATTACCTACATGAAAACATTTCTTAACTTCTAAACAAGTCAACTTTAATTGTGGCACTATAACTATTTGGACTTCAATCCCATCAGAGACTTGAGAAGGAACAAAATTAGTTATTAGTGTAAATAGAAAGTGTATGTTAGCAGCTTTCAAAAGATAAAAAATTGACAGATACAGTTTGATGCCTGAACAGTCGCCCATAACTCTCTTTAACACTGGAGCATAATCTTCAGCCTTCTTGCTCAGGTTATTTGACAGATATATATGTGAAGCAGGAACTATTCAGGACTTGCTTGCCCTGTCTTGGCAGAGTTCAGCAGTTGTCGTGTTCTACATTTAAGTTTGCCCATTTTTGTCAGAAGGTGTCTGTTGTGAAGTGAGGGTATTTACCAAAGTGGCTTGTTTGCCACATTTGATACCATCTCAATATGGAGGTTCTTCAATGCTCGTTTTCTTATTTCAGGTAGGTGAGGTGCTCCCAGGAAATTACTTGTCTCATTGTCAAAGAATCTTTAAAATAATAAAAACATTTAAAATGCCATTATCTGTAGGTCTCTGAAGTTTTTGAAGACTACCTACCTTCATGTAATCAATCTGTCTACAAAATCACATCTATCTGTTATAAGTAGGATGTATACACCTGTGATAAATTAGACTTTGTCTGACATGACTATGAGTTCAATAACTAGCAAATAAAATGCATTACCTAATACCTTAACCTGTTTTTAATAGCTGTTTAAAAGTATTGGAATTAACCTTGATTTTCTATCAATATAGTAAAGCTTATACAATTGTATTAAAAATTGACTTATTTTTGCATCAGTATACAAAATCCTATACCAGGGTTGGAAATACCAAATAAAACCCTAAGTTGAGTAGATTTAATAATCTACCTTTTTTTTCTATTCCTATAACATATCCCTCTATATTCCTTGTTTTCTTTGAATAAGACCATTAATAATAAACATCTCCCAATGACAATAAAATTTCCTAGCCATAGCAAACCACCAAAAATATATCCAACCCCCGACCTCTACTCTTGCCTGATGCATCTAAAACAAAAAGGGGGAACTGTTGAGAGCTACGTAATGCCGTGCCTTAAAGATGGAGCTGGTTTCTGCCTTCCACCTTCCCGATGGTGAGTGTTCTCTGTCACAAACAACTCCATATTTGGCTAAGACTGAGGATCTGGCTTGCTTCCGTGTATGTGGACCTATCTGCATTGTCCATGTGGAATGCTGGGGTTGGCTACCCAGAGGCTATTTAAGTTGTGGGCTGGCTTTCCCCAGGGTCAGAAGATTGTTCAAGGTTCCTGAATAAACTGCATTGAGAAAAAAATAAAATAAAATAAAATAAAATAAAATAAAATAAAAGTAAGAATTTTGGACACTATTCTCTTGGATTTCTTCTTACTGACATTTTGGACATGTACAAATCCAGTAGGGGGCCCAAATAAAATTGGGAAAAAATGGTTAATTATGCAAGCAATAACATTTGTGGTCTAATCTTTGAATGTTGAGAAATTCAGGTTTAATAAATGTCTTCTTTGGCACAGTCTAAAATGCTGGACCAATTAAGATTAGAAGCTTTCTTCAAAGTTCTTTGGGAGCAGGCTTTGAAGAGAAAACAGCAATTCAAGAAGTTGAAGTAGGAACAAGCAGAATGCTGGGACATGCAAGATGATGTAACAAATGTGTCATTGTGTCAGCATGCTGAAAAATGATTTTGTCAGGTTTGATCCAGCATTTCTGTCGTCTAGATCTTTTGTTCTGCAAGCATATAACTTCTCACATGCATTATACATTTCTAAAACTATGAATGTAAGAGATGTGCACGATGAAACTAAACTGTAAGCCAATTTTATCTATGCAATTTAAAGATTAGCATAATCCATTTTGAGGATATTATAGCCAAGGAATTATTGGCTAATACTGATGGAGTTCTGGCTGGAGACATTCTTTTATGTCTCAATCAGTTTTAGAGGTATTTCCTGATAAAGGTATTATCAACTTATGTTACCTTGTTGCGAGCCGCGTGGTCATCTCGCCAGCAAGAACGCACCCGAACAACAGGATCCTTCTGCAGCAAGCTTTATTGCAGTCAAACGATGAAAGGAGGAAGACCCCGAGTCCCCGAAGTGGCGCTGTTTATATAAGCCCTGCTCCCACCAAAGTGGTGTGAGATGATGTATCATCCCCTGATTGGCTGCTCACCCATCACCCCATATGATGCCCCGGGCTGGGCTCCTGACAACGGTTGCCCAAAGGTCATAACGGTCATAACGGTTTACCAGTTTTGAGGGCGGAAGCCAGCGCCATGGCAACCAAACCCCAGCTCTCCACATTACCTGTCCTGTTTGATCTTGATTTCTCTCTTCTTTTGAATGGCTAAGGTCTTCTGGTGGTTTTCCTCTGTCATTTCTGATTTTATTAGTTTTGAAGGATCCCATAATTACTCTTCTCCTGCATGAACATAAGAAAAACCTCTTCTCCAGCATAACACATTCTCCACTCTCCATTGTGAAGTTAGGATACCTTTGAAATATATAGGCTGAAAGAACTCAGCAGTTATTTCTTTAACCCAGTGTCTCTCCACAGCTGTTGTTTGCTGTTCCTTAACATTTAAGAAATTTAAGGTCAATAAAGCATTATGTAATCTATGTCTGGGGCTTTTAATACCCCTCTCTGTTAAGCATGTCCCTTAAAGTACGATTGGATCTTTCAATGACTGCTTGACCAGTAGGATTGTGAGGTATGCCTGTTACATGCTTTATATTATAATATATAAAAAAATCCTTTCATTTTATTAGAGACATATGCTGTAGCATTATCCATCTTAATTTGTTCAGGTATGCCCATAATTGCCATCACTTCTAATAAATGCATAATAACTGAATCAGCCTTTTCAGATGTTGCTCATTGAATCCCTGAATATGAAATCCTAAATATGTGCACCATACTATATGCAATTTACCAAACTGTCAAATAAAGCACATCCATTTGCCAAATTTCATTCCTTTGATTACCTTTAGTGTTACTTCCTGCAGGTAATGGAGTTTGGTTATGTAAAGAACAAGTGGGGCATTTTCTCATAAATTCTTTGGCTTGTTGCCAAATGATAGAAAACTGTCTTTTTAAACCTTTGCTGTCAAAATGGTGTTTTTTTTTTTTTAATGAAATTCTGAGGCCTCTAAGATGCTTCCTATCAATAGTTGATCAATTTCCTCATTGCCTTGTACTGTAGACCTATTTTGTATCCTAGATAATTAATAAAATCTCCTATTTGTATTATTTCAGGAGCAATCTGTAATTCCCAACAAGGCAAAGTTCTATTTATTTCATCAAAAATATTTTCTTATGTTTTCATATCTGATTCAGCTAATAAAATATCATCCATATAGTAGTAAATTATGGATTAAAGAAACTGCTTATGAATTAGGACCAATTGTTTTTGTACAAAATACTGGCACAAAGTAGGAGTGCTTAACATCCCCTCTGGTAAGACCCTCCAGTGATATCTCTTTATTCTATTCAACTTATATTCAAAGTGGGTACTGAGAAAGCAAACCTTTCCCATTATGTTCATGTAAAGGAATAGTGAAAAAGCAATGGCTTAAATCAATCACTGTAATAGGTCATTCTATAGATAACAAGGAAGGCAATGGGATTCCAGATTGTAAAGATCCTATTGGCTGAATAATTTTGTTAATTGCTCTTAGATCTGTTAACATCCTCCATTTGTCAGATTTCTTTTTGATGACAAATACTGGAGAATTCTAAGAGCTGTTGGACTCCTCTATATGTTGAGCCTCCAGTTGTTCCAGGACTAGCTGTTCTAGTGCTAGTAATTTTTCTCTACTCATAGACCATTTTTCAATCCAAATGGGTTGGTTTGCCAACCATCTTAGTGGTAAGGCTGTGGGAATTTTATTAGCAGTGACTTCCCAACATGAAGTTGAAAAGATAGCCTCATCTATATTTTGTTTATGGGCAGCCTGGACAGTCTGAAACTTTCTTTGATGATTTTTTAAATAATTTTAGCATCTTTATCAGGAGTATTACCTGTTTTTTGGCTTGTCTCAGAAGTTGGGGGGATGTTAATCTGGGTCTTACATTGTTGTAACAGATAAGTTTATGGCTATCTCAGCCACATATGGCCTCAGTTTTCCTATTTGACCTTCTGGTTCTGTACATTTAAGCCATCTAACACTTTGTTTCACTTTAGATAAAGTTCCAACTACTTGGGACTGAATATCCACCTGTTGAATTGCCCAATTTGGGGGCCAGGATTTGGAGTCAGAATTGTGACATCAGCCCCAGTATCTACCATGCCTTCACTTTTATTACTATTAAAATTATCTTAATTTTGATAATATATAGAGGGCTTTGATCATTTATAGAGGTTTGCCAATATATTTGTTTATTGTTCTCTTCCTATTTTTTTTTAACTGTAGAATCTGTTTTGGCCTCGCTGTCCAAGATTTTAATATTTATTCCCAGAGCAGCAGTGGTATTTAATTTTCTTGTGGAGGAGTATCCCTGTCCTGTTTTGGGGCCTGCAAGAGGCTCCCTCTGACATTTTTTTTAATAAAGGATTATCCCATTTATCAGTGACTGCTCTAAATTAACTAATCCAATGCCAACCCTTACTACATCTTCCACATATTCTAGGAAACATAGGCTCCCTTCTTGAATTATTTTGGTTTTCCTGGTAATTTCTTTTGTGGTAATCTTGCCCATCACAATTACAATGTTTCCCAAAGTCTTTTGGCGTAGCTTCTCCTATCAAGTTCAAATTGGGTGAATGAGGTCTGATGTCAATCATATTTCTAATCCATTCATCTATTGGAGCAAATCTTGCTCTTAATGGCCTTATTGCCTCTTTACATTTGTTATTAGCATTTTCACAAGCTAAAGTTGTTTAGCTAAAGCACTGAAAGCTATTAGTACTTTTTTAGCTAGTGGATCTGATATACTTCTATCCACAGCTGAAGTCAAACTTTGCAAAAAGTTAGTAAATGTTTCAGTTAGACCTTGTATGTCCTGGGAGAATGACTCAAACTTTTTTCCTGATTCATCAACCTCATCCCAAGCATTTAAGGCTGGTAAGTGACATAATGGTAAGGTTTCTTCATTATATACAACTTGTATCTCTGTGTCAGCATACTGATCATCACCAAGAAACACCAACACCTCTGGCTCTATGTTTGTGTGCTATCTCTCTAGCTTCTTCTCTCCACCATGAAAGCCATTGTAAATATAGTCCAGGTTCTAATATTGCCTTTGCCACATCCTGCCAGTCCTTGGGGATTACTCTAATTTTGATTGACCAGAAAGTCAGTATTTGTTTTACAGTTGTGAATGCATTCCAAAATTAGTGACACTTTCCTTAAATTTCCTCTGCTAGCACTTCCACAGGGCACCATTCAGCTTCATGATAATTGGGTGTATGATCATCATCTGCTAGTGTCTGCTGTATACTGACTGGAAAAGCCAATGCTTGTTTTCTAACCACCTTTGGTTGGCTTTCTTTATTTTTGTCTTTTGCCTCTATCTGAGTATTTTCTTTACTTGGTATTCTAAACTCTTCCCTTAAAGTCTGTACCCATATTTCATACCTATCTCCCTGTTTGTTTTGTTCAATAAGTTTTTGTATCTCTTGTTTTATGCCTCTCTTCCAACTTTTATTTTTTCTTTATATTGTTCTAGTTGTTTTTTTTTGTGCTGTTCCAGTATCTTTTCTAAAACCTCTGCTCTGTCTTCCAGTTATTTATTCCATTCTGTAAGTTTTTATATCTCCTGTTTCCTGTCCTCTTTCCAACTTCATTTTTTTTCTTTTATATTGTTCTAGTATCTTTTCTAAAGCCTTTGTCTTTGAGAGGACATAAAAAGCTAATGAAATGATTAAAGTGAAATTAAGGACTATGAATGTAAGCATAGTCACAATTTCTAGACTTTCCTTTATTTCAGTCTTAAAACCATAGAATAGATTATCAGCCAAGCTACAAGAATTCTGTTTTATTGTTTCTTCCATCCTGTTAGACTGTAGTGGCAGCCAGTTTTGTTATGGTAAGTCTGAGGTCTGCCCACAGTAGACTGTCTTTTATTCCAAGGCCTGTTTAAGAGTCTCTCTTTGTTTATTTATTCATATTTTATTTGTCATAATTTGGCAGCAGATAACTTTTCACAAAGATAGTCTGGAAGCAGACTGGGGAAGGAAAACTGACTTTTCATAAATGTGAGAAAACGGTCCAGGCTAGGATTCTGTATCACATCTCTGGCAGCAATAAAAAGGAAATCAAGCAGTGCATTAACACTACGAAGTCACTAGGATGGGGAAAATGGAAGGATGATGAGGCACTGAGCATCAGGGGACACCACACTGCTGCCTGGGATGGAACACAGTAAAACAACACTGAGAAGAGCGGGGCAGTGTCAGGAACTGCTACAATATATCACTCAGCCTCACCACTGGCTGGCCAGATGTTTACACCTCATCACAGCCCTACCTAGGACAGCCCCACACAGGAAGTGACCCACATTTGTGGTGAACAGATAAGAAAACTGCAGTATGTACATTCAATGGCATCCATGTAGCCACAACATAGTTAACATTCATAACATGATGATTTTCATAATTCCATTTGCATATGGGGGTGCTGGCTGTTTCACCAAGCTTAGTTTTTGTGAGGATGAAATAGGAAAAAAAAATTCAAATGTAAGAAAAATGGTCAATATGCAGGTCAGGATTCATTCAGTCCACTCTGCATGTTGCTCTCTTCTGGCAGCTTCCTGAGAACCCATGAAGTGAGTCTTTCCAGCTCACTTTTGTTCAGCTCATGGTAAACGCCTGGAAGACTGTGAAATGTGGTGTTCACTCCTAGAGATTTCAGTTTTGAGTTTGTCTCCTCACCCCAAGAATGAAGAACTAGCTCATCTGCAGTGCCGTGACACTGAAACAGCTCAGGGATCATGCGGTCACCTTGCTGAAGATCCTGGTAAATGGTCTCTCTTAAAGAGACAGTAATTGATCTGGAAGTTTTAGGTTTTAAGTTTGCATTTTATCACTGGGAGCTTATCTCCCACTCCAAATTATGTTAAGTATGATTTAAAGGTTATGAATACTTAGATTAGTTGGGCATCAATTGTTCTAACCAGAGATTAATATTTACTATTGATTTATCTTCTGGTAATGCTGCAGTTATTCCTAAACAGCTATATACCCAACTCACCACACAGATACTGGGTTAATTTAGTTAACCTAGAACACCAATGCTGGGCAATAGTTACTCCATCCAAAACCTGCAAGCCCTCATAGATTCCTAACATTTAAATTTCCTACATTATATTTGCTTTTTGTGAAATCTTATGTATGGTTGCTCCATGTCCTCCAATACCTCTCCTCCAGCTCTGTCTCTCAGTTCTCCTCTTGCCCCTTCTTCTCCCACTCATTTCTTGCCCTCTAGCTCCTCCACTCTTTCCTGTCCTTTGGCTAATCCTATATCAACATTGTGTCTAGTTGCTTTATTTGGAAGTTTACACCAAGTTGAGACAGGACGCTTAGAATGGGTTTTACCCAATCCAGATTGAAATCAGAGAGTGGGTGTGTGTGTATGTGTGGAGAAATCAGCATTTGAATCAACGGGGATAAGGTGTATAAATTTCAAAAGGCCATTTTTTTTTCAATGCAGTTTATTCAGGAACCTTGAACAATCATCTGACACTGGGGAAAGCCAGCCCACAGCTTAAATAGCTTCTGGGTAGCCAACCCCAGCGTGCCACGTGGGCAATGCAGATAGGTCCACATACATGGAAGCAAGCCAGATCCTCAGCCTTAGCCAAATATGGAGTTGTTTGTGACAGAGAGCACTCACCATCCGGAAGGTGGAAGGCAGGAACCAGCTCCATCTTTAAGGCGCAGCATTATGAAGCTCTCTACAGTCCCCCCTTTTTGTTTTAGATGCGTCAGGCAAGAGTAGAGGTCTGATCTCTGATATTAGAAATAAATTGGGACTTTGTACCAATGTTCATTTAGGTATCATACACCCAAAGAACATCAGACCTGTCTGATAACTGTTTTTCAGAGGCGGAACCTGGGGAATCAACCCGCATGCAATCAGACCTGCTCTTCTCTGGGTCCAAAGTGGCTGACCCTGCGTGCAGTGCTTAGCCTCGCATCCTGAGCTTAACATTTTAGCTCCCATGCTTGGGGAGACTGTCCTGCTTCAATGGCTGTAAAGGCCTGAATGGTCATGGCTGCTTTACGCTGTTGTGAGATTCTAATCTTGCATATATACCACAGGCAAACCAAGGAGACCAACCCCAGAAGGCCTTCTAACGCTCCCATGCCAACCCATTCCTTCAGATGATTCATGGCTGCAGCAATCCATGATGATAATCCTGTGGTTAGTCCTGCGTCCACTCTGGTATAATTTACCATGACAATGGCTACTCTCAGCTGCTCCATCGTAGTATTGAATTCTCCAGTCCAATTACCTAAAATATAGCTAGACAATTGTTGAGACAGATTTGTAGCACAGGAAAAATTCTCATGTTGTAGGCTAGTGATACAAAGTCCAGCATACTTTCATTGACAGCCACGCTGAGAGATTTGCCATAGGGTATCAATTTGCTCCTGCACGAGGTCAATCCTCTGATTGAACACCATCAAGCCTCCTTTTAGTTGAACATTAATTCCTTTTTGTACATCTAAGGCATGAGCTACATTGGCTAAAAGATTATTCAGGGTCTGAGCAGTCTGCACAGTATGACTCCTGGCTAATGCCGTGGTGGTAGCTCCAACAGCCGCCAATGCGATGGCAGTAACAATGGTGGCTGTAATTCCAAGATCCCTTTTCTGTCTGAAGAGACTCATAGCGTGAGGGCCATCAATGGGCACAGGCACCCAGTGAAGCATGTGAGTAACCAGGGCATACCTAAATTCACTAGCATTCCAGCCTTGAGCAAAAAAGCAAGTATCATTACCAGAATTACTTGGCTCTATGTGGCTAATAATGAATAAAAATGGGGGTTATAAACAAACAGGTGTGGGAAATATTATGAGAAGCCTTAACCCCCTCGTTGGAACATCCTGCATCAGTTCTAGAACTAGCAGTGGTGGTATCTGAGGTCTGAGTAGGTTCAGGAGACCATTGCCCCCAGGGGCAAGACGTGCTCCATGTAAATTGACTAACTCCCAAGTTTTCCTCCACTTTTGAAAGTCATTTAAGGTTCTTAAATTATTTTTTCCTTTTTTTAAATTTTTATCAATTACACTTTATTCATTCTGCATCCCCCCATAAGCCCCTCTCTCCTGCCCTCCCACCCCCACCCTCCCTCCTCCGTCTGCATGCATACCACTCCTCAAGTCCACTGATAGGGGAGGTTCTTCTCTCCTTTCTGATCTTAGTCCATCAGTTCACATCAAAAGTGGCTGCACTGTCCTCTACTATGGCCTGGTAAGGCTGCATTCCCCAGGGGGAGTTGGAGTTGATCAAAGAGCAGGCCAATCAGATTATGTCAGAGGAAGTCCCTCTTCACATTACTATGTAACCCACTTGGACTCTGAACCACCCTGGGCTACATCTGTGCAGAGGTTCTGGGTTATCTCCATAAATAGACCTTGGTTGGAGTATGAGTCTCTGGGAAGTTCCCTGTGTTCAAATTTTCTTGTTCTGTTGCTCTCTTTGTGGAGACCCTGTCCTCTCCAGCTCTTACTATTTCCCAGTTCTTACATAAAATTCCATTCACTCTGCCCAACAGTTGCCCATCAGGCTCAGCATCTGCTCTGATAGTCTGTAGGGCAGAGGCTTTCAGAGGTCCTCTGTGGTAGGTTCCTAGGTTGTTTCCTGTTTTCTTCTTCTTCTGATGTCCATACTCTTTGCCTTTCTGGATGGGGATTGGATCTTTTAGTTAGGGTCCTCTCTCTTGCTTAGTTTCTTTAGATGCACAGCTTTTAGTGGGTTTGTCCTATGTTGTATGTCTATATGAATGAGTATATACCATGTGTGTCTTTATGCTTCTGGGACAACTCACTCAGGATGATCCTTTCCAGGTCCGACCATTTACCTGAAAATTTCATGATTTCCTTATTTTTCATTGCTGAGTACTATTCCATTGTGTAGATGTACCACAATTTCTGCATCCATTCTTCAGTTGAGGGGCATCTGGGTTGTTTCCAGCTTCTGGTTATTACAAATAAAGCTGCTAAAAACTTGGTTGAGCAAATGTCCTTTTTGTGTACTTGAGCCTCTTTTGGATATATGCCTAGGAGTGGTATGGCTGGATTTGGGGAAGCACTATTCCTAGTTGTCTGAGAAAGCACCAGATTGATTTCCAGAGTGGTTGTACAAGTTTACATTCCCACCAGCAGTGGAGCAGGGTTCCCCTTTCTCCACAACCTCTCCAGCATGTGTTGTCACTTGAGTTTTTGATCTTGGCCATTCTCATGGGTGTAAGGTGAAATCTTAGGGTTGTTTTGATTTGCATTTCCCTAATGGCTAGTGAGGTTGAGCATTTCTTTAAGTGCTTCTTTGCCATTTGTTATTCCTCTACAGAGAATTCTCTGTTTAGCTCTGTTCCCCATTTTTTAAGTGGATTACTTGTTTTGCTGCTTTTCAGTTTCTTTAGTTCTTTATATATACTGGATATGAGTCCTCTGTCAGATAAAGGGTTGGTGAAGATTCTTTCCCAATCTGTAAGAAGTCGTTTTGTTTTGATGACGGTGTCCTTTGCTTTGCAGAAGCTTTTCAGTTTCATGAGGTCCCATTTATTGATTGTTGCTCTTAGAGCCTGTGCTGTTGGTGTTCTGTTCAGGAAGTTTTCTCCTGTACCAATGAGTTCTAGGGTATTCCCCACTTTTTTTTCTAGCCGATTTGATGTGTCAGGTTTTATGTTGAGGTCTTTGATTCACTTGGACTTCAGTTTTGTGCAGGGTGATAAATAGGGATCTACTTTTATTTTTCTACATGTAGACATCCACTTGGACAAGCACCATTTGTTGAAGATGCTATGTTTTTTGAATTGTATGGCTTTGGCATCTCTGTCAAAGATCAGGTGTCCATAAGTATGTGGATTTATTTCTGGGTCCTGTGTTCGCTTCCATTGATCCACTATTCTATTTCTAAGCCAGTACCATGCAGTTTTTAAAACTGTTGCTCTAGAGTACAGCTTGAGATCACGGATGGACATACCTCCAGAAGATCTTTTATTGTAGAGGATTGTTTTAGCAACTCTGGGTTTCTTGTTATTCCATAAGAAGTTGAGAATTTTTTCTTTCCAGGTTTGTAAAGAATTGTGTTGGTAATTTAATGGGAATTGCATTGATTCTGTAGATTGCTTCAAAAGGCCATTTTAAGAACAATCTTTATTGTGTACCTGAGCCTATTTCAGATATATGCCTACATATATATTCCTAGGTGGTATAGCTGGATCTTGAGGAAGCTCTATTCCTAGCTGTCTCATTAAGTACCATATTGTTTACAAAGTGGTTGTACAAGTTTACATTCCCAGCAAAAGTGGAGGAATATTCCCCTTTCTCCAAAACCTTTCCACTATGTGTTGTCACTTGACTTTTTTATCTTGGGCATTCTAATGGCTGTAGGGTGAAATCATTCTGATGGGTGTAATGGGAAATCTCAAGATCTTTTGATTAGCAGTTCCCTGATTGCTAATGATTTTGAGCATTTATTTAAGTGTTAGTGTACGATTTGATATTCCTCTATTGAGAATTTTGTTTATATCTTCCCCATTTTTTAATTGGATTAATTGATTTGTAGCTTTCCAACTTTTTCGTTCTTTATATATAGTGGATATTAGCCCTCTGTCACATAGAGAATTGTTGCAGATTCTTTCCCTATCTATTGGGAACCATTTTGTTTTGTTGACAAGTGTACTTTGCTTTACAAAATCTTTTCAGTTTCATTAGGTCCTGTAAGACCTAGGGTCTCACAGCTCAGGGGTTTAAGATCATGCCCTTCCTAGAAACTCCCCCCAGACCAAGACTCGTTGCAAAAGCAAGAGTTTTATTAACCATTGCACAATGGGGCCACCCTTGCTGGTCAGCAAAGAGTGGCATCCAGAGACAAAGGCCTTAATGTTTTTAAAAGAAAAATTGCAGATTTGAAGGTACAGTCTTAGCAATTTAGGATTGGATGAGGAAGTTATTAAGTAAGATAAATGGGTAGTCTTAGGTGCTCAAGCTTGGCCAGTCCTGCCAAGTGTGGATGCAATTTAAGGTGGGGGTGCAATTTAAGGTGGGGGTGGTTAGCTCATCCTTGAAGATTAGGGGCTGCAGACTTTTGGCTGCAGGTCAAAAGCTACTCAGAAGAAGTCTGGGTTCACTGCTAAGAAATGCTATCTCAAACACAAGGGTCTGGTCCTTTTTTTTGCTGAGTGAAGGTCATTGCTTGCTTGCCTTTTTTTATAACTGTCCTCATAGATAGGGTCACATTCCTCCATTCTCTGGAAAGGTACTAAGAGGCTTTAGCTTAACCTGAACCTAAAACTCAAAGCTATAGGCATTAGAAGACATACAGGTTACAAAGTTAGTCTAACCCATTCAGTCCCATTTATTGATTGCTGCTCTTAGAGCCTGTGCTGTTGGTGTTCTGTTCAGGAAGTTGTCTTCTGTGCCAATTAGTTCAAAGCTCTTTCCCATTTTATCTTCTAACCCTTATAATATGTCTGGTTCTATGTTGAGGTCTTTGATGTGCATGGACTTTAGCTTTGTTCAGGGTGATAATTATAGATCTATTTGCCTTTTTCTACATGTAGACATGCAGTTAGACCAGCACCATTTGTGGAAGATGCTATCATTTTTTTTCCATTGTATGGTTTTGGCATCTTTGTCAAAGCTCAGGTGATTATATATATGTAGATTTATTTCTGGGTCTTCTATTTGGTTCCATTGATTCTGTTTCTATTCCAGTACCATGCAGTTTTTATTACTGTAGCTCTATAGTACAGCTTGAGATCAGGGATGGAGATACTTCCAGAACTTTTATTGTTGAACATTGATTAGCACCTCTGGGTTTTATGTTTTTACATTTGATGTTGAGAATTTTTTCTTTCAAATCTTCTGTAAATAATTGTGTTGGTAATTTGATGGGAAATGTATTGAATCTGTAGATTGGTTTTGCTAAGATGGTCATTTTTATTATGTTAATCCTGCCAAGCCATGGGATAGCTTTCCGTCTCCTGATATCTTCTTCTAATTCTTTGTTCAGAGTCTTGAAATTTTTGACATACAAGACTTTGAATTGCTTGATTAGGGTTGCAGCAAGGTACTTTATGATTTTTGTGGCTTTTGTGAAGGGTGTTTTTTTCCCAAATTTCTTTCTCATCCCTTTTGTACTTTGTATACAGAATGGCTACTGATTTTTTTTCTTTTGAATAAATTTTGTATCTAGCCATTTTGCTGAAGGAGTTTATTAGCTGTAGGAGTCCCTGGTAGAATTTTTGGGGTCAATCAGGTATACTATCATATAACCTGCAAATAATGATAATTTGAATTCTTCCTTTTTGATTTATATCACCTTGATTTCCTTCAATTTTTTATTGCTAAAGAAGGACTTCTAGAACTATGTTGAAGGAATATGGAACAAGTGGGCAGCCTTGCCTTGACCCTGATTTTTTTTTAAGTTTCTCTCATGAGTTTGATGTTGGCAATAGGCTTGCTATATTGCCTTCACTATATTTAAATATGTGCCTTGTAAACCAGATCTCTCCAATGCTTTAAACATGAATGGATATTGGATTTTATCAAATGCTTTTTCAGCTTCTAAGGAGATTATCATTGTTTTTCTCTTTCCATTTGTTAATACGGTGGATTGCATTGATGGATTTCTGTATATTGAACCATCCCTGAATACATGGGATGAAGCCTACTTGGTCATAGTGGATGATATCTTTGATGTGTTCTTATATTCAGATTGCAAGTATTTTGTTGAGTATTTTGCATCAATGTTCATAAGTGAGATTGGCTGGAAATTCTCTTTCTTTGTTGGGTCCTTGTGAAGTTTAGGTTCCAAGGTGACTGTGGCTCCATAGAATGAGTTTGGTAGTGTTGCTTCTGTTTCTATTTTGTGGAATAGTCTGAAGAGAATTGCAGTTAGCTTTTCTTTGAAAGTCTGCTACAATACTGTGTTGAAACAATCTGGACCTGTTTTTTTTTTTTTTTTTTTTTTTTTTGATGAAAGACTTTCGATGACAACTTCTTAGGGGATATAGGACTATCTAATTGATTCACCTGGTACTTATTCAGCTTTGTTAAATCAAATCGATCAAGAAAATTGTTCATTTCATTTAGATTTTCAAATTTTGTGGCATATAGATTTTAAGTAATTCCTCATGATTGTTTGGATTTCCTCAGTGTCTGTAGTTATATCCCTGTTTTCATTTCTGATTTTGTTGAATTGGATGGTGTCTCTCTGCCTTTCAGTTAGATTGGCTAAATGTTTGTCTATGTTGTTGATTTTCTCAAAGAACCAGCTCTTGCTTTCATTGATTCTTTGAATTGTTTTATTTGTTTCTAATTTACTGATTTCACCTCTGAGTTTGATTATTTCCAGTTTGATTATTATTATTTTATTCTCCTTTTTGGTGTGTCTGCTTCTTTTTTTTCCTAGGGTTTTTAGGTGAGCTATTAAGTTGCTTGAATGAGATGTCTTGAATTTATTCTTGAAGTCACTTTATGTTATGAACTTTCCTCTTAGCACTGCTTTCATTGTGTCCCATAAGTTTGGGTATGTTGTGCCTTCATTTTCATTGAATTCTAAGAAGACTTTAATTTCTCTCCTTATTTCTTCCCTGATCCAGCTATCATTTAGTAGCAAGCTGTTCATTTTCCATGTGTGCGTAGGCTTTTTGCTATTTTTGTTGTTGTTGAAGTCCAGCTATATTCCATGTTGACTAGATAGGATACAAGGGATTATTTCATTCTTTTATATGTTGAGGCTCACTGTGTGAACAACTAGATGGTCTAATTTGGAGAAGGTTACATGACATGCTAAGCTAAAGTTGATTTTTTTTGTTTGCTTGCATTTGAGTGAAAAGTTCTGTAAATATCTGTTAGGTCCATTTGATTCATGAACTCTGTTAGAGACATTGTTCCTTTGTTTAATTTCTGCCTTGTTGACCTGTCGTTTGTTGAGAGTGGGGAGTTGAAGTCTCCCACTATTAATGTGTGGAGATCTATGTGTGGTTTATGTTTTTTCAATGTTTCTTTTACGTATGTGTGTGCCCTTGTATGTGCAGCATAGATGTTGAGGATTGTGATGTCTTCCTGGTGTAATATTCTCTTGATGAGTATGAAATGTTCTTCTCCATCTCATTTTATTAATTTTGGATGAAAGTCTATTTCATCAGATAGTAGAATGGGCACTCCTGTTTGCTTTTTGAGTCTCTTTGCTTGGAAAGTCATCTTTCAGCCCTTTACTGTCAGTTAATGTCTATCTTTGTGACTTAGGCCAAATCAGATTGCTCGGTCTTATTTATGTATCCATTCTGTTAGTATGTGTCTTTTTATTGGAGAATTGAGTCCACTGATGTTGAGAAAGACTAATAAACCATGGTCATTATAACCTTTGATTTTGATGTTGGCTGTGGTCATAAGGTTGTATGTTTCGTTGCTTTTTGTTTTACTGTAGTCAGGTTAATTAGTTCCTGTGTTTCCCTGAAAGTACCTATTTTCTTGGGTTGTATTTTTTTCTTCTAGTGTCTTCTATAACAGTCAATTTGTGTAGGTATTGTTAAAATTTGCTTTTGTCTTTGAATATCTTGTTTTTTCTGTCTATGAGGACTGAGAGTTTTGCTGAATAGAGTAGCTTGGGATGACATCTGTGCTCTCTTAGGGTCTGTATGATATATGTCCAGGCCCCGCTGGCTTTCATTGTCTCTGTTGAAAAGTCAAGTGTGATTCTAATGGTTTTGCCATTATGTGTTACTTGGCCTTTTTTCCTTGCTGCTTTTAGTATTTTTTTCTTTGTTCTATTATGCTTACTATTTTGATTATTATTTGATGCGAAGATTATCTTTTCTGGACTAATTTATTAGGTGTTCCGTGAACCTCTTGTGTTCTTATTGACCTCTGCTTTAATTTGGGGAAATTTTCTACAATGATTTTGAAGAAATCATTGATGCCTTAGAGGAGGGAATCTTCTTTTTCCTCTATTCCTATTATTCTTAGGTTTTGCATTTTTATGTTGTCTTAAATTTTTTGGAAGGTCTGTGTCAGGAATTTTTAGATTTAACTTTTTCTTTGACAGATACATCGATTTCTTCCATTGTATCTTCCACAGCTGATACTCTTTCTTCCATCTCTTGTAGTCTATTGGTTATGCTTACCTCTGTATTTCCTGATTTCCTTCCTGAGTTCTTTCTCTCCACAATTACTTGTATTTGTTTTTTCTTTAATTTCTCTAAAAATATGTGAAACTCTTCACGAATTTTTGTGTCATCCTTGTGTAGGTGCCATGCTAATCTTCTCCATATCTTCTAATTTTAGTATATATGCTGTTGAAGTGAGTGTCACATATTTCTTTCAAGTGGTCATTAGTAAATCACATGTCCTTAACTTGTGAGTTTCACATTATCACAGATTTAATTATTATTTGTTAAAGGAAAGCTATGTCCTAGGTTAATGAATTATTTTCTATGCTCCCTGACCAAGGCAAACCTTTGAATAATAGCATTTAATTGAGACATTGCTTATATATTTACAAGACCAACCATGATGTCATATTGGCAAGCAATCATCTTGTTGTAGTCCTTCACAAAAACTGATAGCATTTCATACTAAACCATACTTTTAGGCAGAGAGAGGGAGCCTGACAGAGACACACAGAGAGAGATAAAGAGATATATTCAGAAATAGAGACTGCGTCCTCAGAAACAAAAAAATATAAAGTGACAGAGACAGAGGGACAGCAACTCCATTTTGTTTGGTCACTTTCATTGGCATATCAAAGCACACTCTCCTATAGTATATATCCAAAAAGGAACTACATTTTTAAAATATTTTTTTAATTTTAAATATAATTAGTTAAACTTTATTCACCTTGTATACACCCATAACCTCCAGTCTCTTCCCCTTCTCCACACATGCCCCTATCCAAGTCCACTCATAGGGGAAGTCTTCCACTCCTTGCTTCTGACCTAGTCTATCAGATCTCATCTGGAGTGCCTGAATTGTCTTCCTCGGTGGCATGTTAAGGCTGATCAACTATAATGGGGAGGTGATCAAAGAGCAGGTCAATCACTTCATGTCATAGGCAGTCCCTGTTACCATTACTGTGGAAACCACTTGGACACCAAACTGCCATGGGCTACGTCTGTGTAGGGGTTCTAGGTTATATCCATGTGTGGTACTTGGTTAGAGTATGAGATTCAAGAAAGACCCATGTGCTTAGATTTGTTGGGTCTGTTGCTTTTCTTATGGAGATCTTGTCCTCTCCAGATCTTACTCTTTCCCACTTCTTTCATTAGATTCCATGCTCTCTGCCAAACAGTTGGTGATAAGTCTCAGCATCTGCTTTGACAGTCTGCAAGGCAGAGCATTTCAGAGGCCCTTTTCGGCACATTCCTAACTTGTTCCAAATTTTCTCCTTCTTCTGGTGTCAATCCTCTTTGCCTTTTGGGATGGGGATTGAACATTTTAAACAGAGTCCTACCTCTTGATTAGTTTACTTAGGTTATACTGATTTTAGTAGGTTTATTTTATGTTATATGTCTATATTCCTGAGTATATACCATGTAATGTCTTTCTGCTGCTGGGGCAACTCACTCACGATAATCATTCCTGTTCCCAATATTTAACTGTAAATTTAATGATTTCCTTGTCTTTTATTACTGAGTAATATTCCATTGTTACTTAGATGTTAATTAGATGTGTCATAATTTCTGTTCCATTTTTCAGTTGGGGGGCATGTGGTTTGATTCCAAGTTCTGACTATTACAAACAAAGCTGCTACAAACATGGTTAAGCAAATGTACTTTTTGTGCACTTGATCCTCCTTTGGACACATTCTTAGGAGTAGTATACCTGGATCTTGAGGATGCGCTATTCTTAGTGTCTGAGAAAGCTCCAGATTGATTTCCAGACTGCTTATAGAAGTTTACATTCCCACGAGCAAGGGCAGAAGGTTTCCTTTTCTCCACAACCTCTCCAGCATATGTTGTCACTTGAGGTTTGATCTTGGCCATTCTGTTGGGTGTAAGGTAAAATCTCAGAGTTGTTTGATTTGCACTTCCCTGATTGCTAATGACATTTTGCATTTCTTTCAGTGTTTCTCTGCCATTCAATATTTCTCTATCAAGAATTCTCTGTTTAGCTCTGTTCCTCAATTTTTAATTGGATTGCTTCATTTGTTGCTTTTCAACCTCTTCTTTATATATGTTGCATATTAGCCATCTGTTACATAGAGGATTGGTGAAGTCTTTTCCAATCTTTAGGTATTTGTTTTGTTTTGATGACTGTGTGCTTTGCTTTAAAGAAGCTTTTCAGTTTCTTGAAGTCCCATTTATTGATTGCTGTTCTCAGAGCCTGTGCTGTTGGTGTTCCTTTCAGGAAGTTGTCTCCCATGCCAATTAGTTCAAGGCTCTTCCCCACTTTTTCTTCTGACTGATCTAATGTGTCAAGTTTTATGTTGAGGTCTTTGATCCACTTGAACTTTAGTTTTATGCAGGCTGATAAGTATAGATTTATTTGCATTTTTTCTATATGTAAACATGCAGTTAGAACAGCACTGTTTGTTGAAGATGCTATCTTTTTTTTGCATTGTATGGTTTTGGCATCTTTGTAAAAACTCAGGTGTCCAGAAGTGTGTGTTACTTTGAGTTCTTTCTATTTGTTTCCATTGAACACTATTCTGTTTCTATTTAGTACCATGCAAATTTTGTTATTGTTTCTGTGTAATACACCTTGAGTTCAGGGCTGGAGATACTTCCAGAACATGTTTTATTGTTGAGCATTTTTTTAGTAATTCTGGGTTTCTTGTTTTTCCATTTGAAGTAGAGAATTTTTCTATCCAAGTCTATAAAGAATTCTTTTGGTAACTTGATGGGAATTGCATTGACTCTGTAGATTGTTTTCGGTAAAATGGCCATTTTTACAGTGTTAAGCCTGCCAAGCCATGAGCATGGGATATCTTTCCATCTCCTGATATCTTCTTCTAATTCTTTGTTCAGTGTCTTGAATTTTTTTTTTCATTCAAGTCTTTCACTAGCTTTGCTAGGGTCAAACCAAAGTACTTTATGTCTTTGACGAAATATAAAAACACATCAAAGATATCATTCACTATGATCAAGTAGGCGTCATTCCAGGTATTCATGGGTAGTTCAATATACAGAAATCCATCAATGGGATCCACTATATTAACCAACTGCAAGAGAAAAAAACAAAAACCCTCATGATAATATCCTTAGATGCTGAAATAGCATTTGACAAAATCCAACTTCCACTCATATTTGAAGTATTGGAGAGATTAGGGATACATGGCACATATCTCAATATATTCAAGCCTATATAGAAAAAGCCTATAGCCATCATCCAACTAAACTGAGAGAAACTTAAAGCAATCACACTGAAATCAGGGAAAAAAGCCCGGCTACCCACTCTCTCCATATCTCTTTAACATAGTTCTGGAAGTTCTTGCTAGAGCAATAAGACAATTGAAGGATCAAGGGGATAGAAATGAAAAATGAAGAAGTCAAAATATCACTATGTTCAGATGATATGATAGTATGCCTCAGTGACTCTCAAAATTCTACATGGGAAC
The DNA here is from genome assembly GCF_030254825.1 of Meriones unguiculatus. Lineage (NCBI taxonomy): Eukaryota > Metazoa > Chordata > Mammalia > Rodentia > Muridae > Meriones > Meriones unguiculatus. The sequence goes on from NW_026843709.1 coordinate 7,870,633, forward strand.
TCCTACAGCTCGCTGATAAATAGGTTTGGCAAAATGACTGCTTACAAAATTAACTAAAAAAACAAAAACAAAAACAAAAAAACAAAACAAAAAAAAAACAAAGCAAACAAATGAAAAAACCAGTATCCTCTCTGTATACAAAAAACAAAACAGCTGCAAAAGCAATTAGGAAAACAAAAGGAATTATATTATCAAACAAGGTCATACCTCCTAACACTTCCCATACATTTCAACACTGGGAACTAAACATGTAAATAGATGAGCTTCAAGGAGATTGGCAATTCAAATCACAAAGAAGTGGAAGGAGATGGACTTTTATGCTAAAAGATCATAGTCATCATGATAGTTTCTCATTCAATACAATGATTAAAGTTGCAACAACTTCCAAGGACTATAGAACAGAACTGACAATCTCCTTTGTGGAAAATGTGAAATATTTCCATAATGGAGTATTATTTTTGTAAGAAAATGACATCATGAAATTTTCAGGCAAATGGTTGGAACAGGAAAAATCATCCTGGTTAAAGTTACTAAAATGCAAAAAGACTTACATATTTTCAATTTACTTATTAGGAGTTCTCCTAAGAGTGTGGGAAAAAGTTCCAAAAGGCCATCTATTGTGAAGAAATCAGGCATGATAGAGAATCTGCCAAGAAACCTAGGTTAGAATTGGCCAATATAGCCTGGGATATATTTACTAGCTTCAGAAGGCTAGTAAATCAGTTGACTCTGATTATGTGGGAACTGCCATTTGGGGGCCTGGCGGGTATGGTTTTGTTGGCCTGTGCCTGCCTGCCTTGTGTGTTACAGCTCCTTCATCAAGATCTTCAACACATGCAAGTGAAGTTGCATGAATTTAAATTAAATATCTCTAACAACCCATTTGATATGGAGGTAAGTCAATGATGTGTAAGGGAAAAATAGTGATTTTTCCAACCTAAGAAAGAGGCTTGTAAAAATCACATCCAAGACCTTGATGATGAGTAAGGAAAAATGCATGTATAACCAACTTAAGAAAGGATCTCCATAAAACAAAGAAGGGGGAACTGAAGGAGTCTGGTAATCGGAATACTGATATCATGGTCTTGGAGGTTTCAGGTCTTCTCTAAGTTCCATGTGTCCGAGACTGTCCTTGGTGGTCTCTGCTAGTGGGCTGTTCTGAACATGAGAAGCAGATAACAAGATCCTTGAAACCTTGGGAACCAGAGAGAAAACTTCGTGTAAACTTGAGTGAATTCCTGGATGCCTTGCCAGGTGGCAAAGATGTATTGCTACTAAAAAAAAATTGCTTGTACCGTTTGCTTTATAAGCGTTGTTTGCAGGTTCAGTAAACTGATATTTGAAAACAAATCTGTCTTTTCTTTTTTTTTTAATTTTAATTTTTCTTTTTAGTTACATTTTGTTAGCTCTATGTCCCAGATGTATCCCGCACCCTCATTCCCTCCCCAACCCCACACTCCCTCCCTGGTCTCCTCCCTGCCCGTTTTCAAGTCGACTGATAGCTCCCCTTTCATTTGACCCTGTTTTATCAAGTATCTTCAGGGCTGGCTTCAAAGTCCTCCTCTGTGGCCTAACAGGACTGCTCCTCCCCTGGGGGGGGGGTGGGGAGGTCAAAGAGCCTGACCTTGAGATCCTGTTAGAAATAGTCCTTGTTTCCCTTACTTTGGAAAACTACTTGGTTACTGAGCTACCATGGGCCACATCCGAGCAGAAGTTCTATGTTATATGCATAGATGATCCTTGGTTGAGTGTCAATCTCAGAAAAGACCCTGTGCCAGGATATATTTGGTCCTTGTAGAGCTCCTATTCTTTCCATATCATACTAACTCCCCTTCTTTCAAAGGATTCCCTGCACTCTATTGAGGGTTTGGTTATGAGTCTTAGTGTCTGCTTTGAAACACTGCTAGGTAATCTTTCAGATGCCTTTTGCAGTAGACTCCTGTCATATGCTCAATGCACATCTTATTTGTCTTTCTAAATGAGGATTGATCATCCTTGCCCGTGTCCACTTTCTTGATTATCTTCTTTAGGTGTGTAGATTTCATTATGTTTATCATATCTTGTAGGTCTATATCTATTCTTTATGTCTCTGTTCCCTCATTTACAATCTTTCAGATGGACTCCGTTAGAGTAGCCTGCAGGATTGTGAGGTCGTGTTCTCTTTTCTCTGCTCATAAATACTCAATGACCCAGGGAAGCCTTTACTCAGACAGGTTATTATATCAATAAGAATTTGAAGGTACATTTAGTCAGTATGCCAGTAACTGCTCTGTTCAAAATCACAACCTAGGAAATTTCAGATCCAAGACTGCACCTTACCATTCAGTACATTCCCCTTATTCCCAAATTACCAGACATTTACTCAGTGGGGAGAAAGAGCTCAAGAGACAGATTCATAAATAGAGAGACATAGCCCAACAGAAACAAAGATAAGAAGTGACAGAGACCAAGAGACAGAGACTCCTTTCTGTCTGTTCACTTTCTTTGGCATATCAACCTCACATACCCTCCTATGACATAACTCCAATAGGAATTATATTATCTAACAAGGACATACTGCCTTATGCTTCCCATACACTTTCTTTCTGGAGACAATACATGTAAATAGCTGAGTTTCAAGAGGACATTGCAATTCAATTCAACAAAAAGTAGAAGAAGATGGAGGAATTTCTAGGTAAAAAGAACATAGTTATCCTGAAAGTTTGTCATTCAATACAAACTTGTCCCAGCAACTTACAAGGACTATAGAATAGCACTGATAACCTGTTTAGGGGAAATGGTGGAATATTTCCATAATGGAGTATTATTCAGCTAAGAAAATGACATCATGGTATATTTTGGGGGATAAAGTTCCATTTGTCCATCATTTGTAACCACACGAGTCTTTCACTAGAGAGATTGGACAGCAGTTAGTTATTTTGGGGCCAGGCTGTCCTACAGAAATTTTAAAGCAACCCAGGCTGTTATTATAAAAATATGTTACTCTCTGCCCTCAACTGATAGATCATTGCCATGTGTTTTATCCATAGAAATTTATCTTTGAGCATCAGTTGGAATTGCAACAGAGACCCACAGTTTGATACTATGCAGAGAGAGACCTTAAAACTCCCAGCTCTAAATGGGATTTCCCAAAGAAATTCTCTGTCCCCTCAGAGCTCTGGTAAGCCTTCAGGAGAAGAGGCAGGAAGAGTCTCATAAGTAGAGGGAGTTGAGAACACAAGAACAATTCCCAGAGAATCAGGCCACAAAAGGCAATGCAGCCAACCTTGTTGAGACCTGATAAGCTAGGGTCAAATAGAAGGGGAAGGAGGTACTCCCCTATCAGCGAACTATAGAGAGTGCATAGGGATAGAAGAAGAGGGTGTGGGATTGGAATGAGTAGAGTAAGGGGGAAGCAGCAGAGATACACTGTAAACAAATTATAATAAGTACATAAGAAAAACTGTGATCGAGGTTATGAAGTATAAATCTATTCAGGTCTGCTGGCTTCTACTTGGCGATCGTGTCAAGGTGCTGCAAGGAAGAATTCAGTTTTTTTGTTTGTTTCATTTTTTATTTTTTATTTTATTTTATTTTATTTTATTAGTTACACTTTATTTACTTTGTATCCCCCCATAAGCCCATCCCTTTTACCCTCCCAGTTCCACTCTCCCTCTTCCTTATTCACACATGCCCCTCCCCAAGTCCATTGATAAGGGAAGACCTGCTCTCCTTGATTCTGATCTTAGTCTATCAGATCACATCAGGAGTGGCTGCATTTTCATCTTCTGTGGCCTGGTAAGGCTGCTCCCCCCTTAGGGGGAGGTGATAAAAAAGCAGGCCAATCAGATTATGTCAGAGGCAGTCCCTCTTCCCATATACTATCACCCTTGGACATTAAACTGCCATGGGATACATCTGTGCCAGAATTCTAGGATATCTCAATGCCTGGTACATGGTTGGAGTATGGGTCTCTGGGAAGAACCATATGTTCAAATTTTCTGGTTCTGTTGCTCTCCTTGTGGGGTGCCTCTCCTCTCCATATCTTTTCCCACTACTTACATAAGATACCTTGCACTCTGCCCAACAGTTGGCCGTAGGTCTGTGTCTGCTTTGATAGTTTGCAAGGCAGAGCCTTTCACAGGCCCTCTGTGGCAGGTTTCTAGGTTGTTTCCTGTTTTCTTTTTCTTCTGATATCCTTGCTCTTTGCCTTTTGGGATGGGGATTGGAAATTTTAACTGGGGTCTTCTCACTTAATTAATTTTTTTAGATGTACATATTTTAGTAGGTTTATCTTATGTTATATGTTTATACGAATGAGAATGAGTGTGTGTCTTTCTGTCTAGGCAGCTCACTCGGGATGATCCTTTCCAGGTCCCACCATTTACCTGAAAATTTCATGACTTCTTTATTTTTTATTGCAGAGTGATACTCTATTGCGTAGATGTAATACAATTTCTGCATCCTTTCTTCAGTTGAGGGGCATCTGGGCTGTTTCCAGCTTCTGTCTATTACAAATAAAGCTGCAAAAAATATGGTTGAGCAAATGCCCTTTTTGTGTACTTGAGGCTCTTTTGGATATATGCCTAGAAGTGATATGGTAGGATCTTGAGGAAGCTCTATTCCTAGTTGTCTGAGAAAGCTCCAGATTGATTTCCAGACTGGTTGTACAAGTTTACATTCATACCAGCACTGGAGAAGGATTCCTCTTTCTCACAAACTCTCCAAATGTTGTCATGTCAGTTTTTCATCTTGGCCATTCTGATGGGTGTAATGTGAAATCTCAGGGTCATTTTGATTAGCATTTCTCTAATGACTAATGACATTGAGCATTTCTTTAAGTGATGCTCTGCCATTCAATATTCCTCTGCATAGAGTTCTCTGTTTAGCACTATACCCCATTTTTTTAATTGGATTACTTGGTTTACTGCTTTTAAGCTTCTTTAGTTTTTTGTTTGTTTGTTTGTTTGTTTTTTATATACTGGATATTAGCCCTCTTTCAGATAGAGGGTTGGTGAAGATTCTTTCTCAATCTGTAGGCAGTAGTTTTGTTTTGATGATGTTGTCCTTTGCTTTACAGGAGCTTTTCAATTTCATGAGGTCCCATTTGCTGATTGTTGATCTTAGAGCATGTGTGGTTGATGTTCTGTTTAGGAAGTTGTTAGGAAGGACTCCTGAATCAATGAGTCCTAGGTTTTCCCCACTTTTTCTTCTAAAGGATTTAATGTGTCTGGTTTAATGCTGAGGTCTTTGATCCACTTGGACTTTAATTTTATGCAGGGTGATGAATATGGATCTATTTGCATTTTTCTACATGTACACATGCAGGTAGACCAGCACCATTTTTTGAAGATGCTATCTTTTTTTTTCCATTGTGTAGTTTTGGCAAAGATGTCCATATGACACAGGTGTCCATAAGTGTGTGGGTTTATTTCTGGGTTTTCTGTTCAGTTCCATTGATTCCCCATTCTGTTTCTATGCCAGTACCATGCAGTTTTTTTAACTGTTGCTCTGGAATACAGCTTAAAATCAGTGATGGAGATACCTCCAGAAGATCTTTCATTGTAGAGGATTGTTTTAGCAATTCTGGGTTTCTTGTTATTCCATATGAAGTTGAGAATTATTCTTTCCAGGTGTGTAAAGAACTGTGCTGGTAATTTGATGGGAATTGCATTGAATCTGTAAATTGGTTTTAGTAGATGGCCATTTTTGCTAGATTAATCCTGTCTTGCCATGAGCATGGGAGATCTTTCCATCTTCTCATATCTTCTTTTAATTCTTTCTTCAGAGACTTGAATTTATTTTCATACAAGTCTTTGACTTGCTTGTTTAGGGTTACACCAAGGTACTTCATTTCATTTATGGCTATTGTGAAGGGTGATGTTTCCCTAATTTCTTTCTCAGCCCTTTGGTCTTTTGTATACCGGAGGGCTAATTATTATTATTTTTTCTTTTTTTTTAATTAATTTTGTATCCAGCCACTTTGCTGAAGGTGTTTATCAGCACTATGAGTTCACTGGTGGACTTTTTGGGGTCACTCATGTATAATATATTATCTTCTGTAAATGGTGATAATTTGAATTCTTCCTTTTGAATTTGTATCTACTTAATCTCCTTCAACTCTCTTATTGATCTAGCAAGGACTCCCAGAACTATGTTGAAGAGATATGGAGAGAGTGGGCAGCCTTGTCTTGTCCCTGATTTCAGTGGGATTGCTTTAAAGTTTCTCTCTGTTCAGTTTGATATTGGCTATAGGCTTGCTGTACATTGATTTTACTATGATTAGATATATGTCTTGTATCTCTGATCTCTCCAATACTTTAAACATGAATGGATGTTGGATTTTGACAAATGCTTTTTCAGTATCTAGGGAGATTATCTTGTGATTTTTCTTCTTTCAGTTTTTTTAATATTGTGGATCACATTGATGGATTTCCATATATTGAACCACTCTTTCATATCTGGGATGAAGTGTACTTAGTCATAGTGGATGGTATCTTTGATGTGCTTTTGTATTTGGCTTGCAAGTATTTTGTTGAGTATTTTTGCATCAATTTTCATAAGGGAGATTGGCCTGAAATTTTCTGTCTTTCTTGGGTCTTTGTGAGGTTTAGAGACCAAGTGACTGTCGCTTCATAGAATGAATTTGGTAATGTTCCTTCTGTTTTTATTTTGTGAAATAGTTTGAAGAGAATTGGAGTTAGCTCTTCTTTGATGTTCTGGTAGAATTCTGCACTATTACTGGGGTTTTTTTTGGATGGGAGACTTTCGATGACTGCTTCTATTTCCTTGGGGGATACAGGACTTTTTAATTGATTTTCCTGTCTTGATTCAGCTTTGGTAAGTCAAATCGATCAAGAAAATTGCCCATTTGTTTTAGATTTTCAAATTTTGGGACATATAGACTTTTGAAGTAAGTCCTAATGATTGTTTGGATTTCCTCAGTTTTGTCCTGTAGTTTTGTCCCCCTTTTCATTTTCTGGTTTTGTTGATTTGGATGGTGTCTCTCTGCCTTGTAGTTAGCTTAGATATTGGTTTGTCTGGCTTGTTGATTTTCTCAAAGAACCAACTCTTGGTTTCATTGATTCTTTTAATTATTTTCTTTCCAATTGATTGATTTCAGCCCTGAATTTGATTATTTTCAGCCATCTACTCCTCTTTTATGTGTCTGCTTCTTCTTTTTCTAGGGTTTTTAAGTGAGCCATTAAGTTGCTTGAATGCACTGTCTTGAATTTCTTTGTGAAGGCACTTAGTCCTATGAAATTTCCTATGAAATATAGCACTGCCTTCATTGTGTCCCATAAGTTTGGGTATGTTGTGCCTTCATTTTCATTGAATTCTAAGAAGACTTTAATTTCTCTCCTTATTTCTTCCCTGACCTAGCTGTCATTTAGTAGCAGGTTGTTCATTTTCCTTGTGTGCATAGGCTTTTTGCTATTTTGTTGTTGTTGAAGTCCACCTATATTCCATGTTGACCAGATAGGATACAAGGGATTATTTCATTCTTTTTGTATCTGTTGAGGCTCACTGTGTGAACAACTATATGTTCTAATTTGGAGAAGGTTACATGAGATGCTGAGCTGATGATGAATTTTTTTTTATTTTTTATTTTTTCTTTATTTTTATGTGTGTGTTTGTGTGTAAAGTTCTGTAAATATCTGTTAGGTCCATTTGATTCATTACCTCTGTTAGAGACATTGTTCCTTGGTTTAATTTCTGCCTTGTTGACCTGTCCTTTGTTGAGAATGGGGTGTTGAAGTCTCCCATTATTAATGTGTGAGATCTATGTGTTTTAAGTTTTATCAATGTTTCTTTTACAAATGTGGGTGCCCTTGTATTTGGGGCATAGATGTTCAGGATTGTGATGTGTTCCTGGAGTGATTTTTCCTTCATTAGTATGAAGTTTCCTTCCCCCTCACTATTGATTAATTTTGGATGAAAGTCTATTTCATCAGATATTAGAATGGCTACTCCTGCTTTCTTCTTGAGTCCATTTACTTGGAAATCCTTCTTACAACCCTTTACCCTCAGGTAATATCTATCTTTGTGACTTAGTTCCCAACAGATTGCTGGGTCTGATTTATACCTCCATTCTGTTAGTCTGTGTTTCTTTGTTGAAGAATTGAGTCCACTGATGTTGAGAGAGATTAATGACCAGTGGCTGCCTGTCTGATCCTTTGATTTTGATGTTGGCCGTGGCCATAAGCTTGTGAGCTTGATTGCTTTTTGTTTTACTGTAGTTAGGTTAATTATTTCCTGTGTTTTCTTGAAAATACCTAGATTTCTTAGGTTGTATTTTCTCTTCTAGTGTCTTCTGCAATGCTGGATTTGTGTGTAGGTATTGTTCGAATTTGTTTTGGTCATTGATGAGTGAGAGTTTTGCTGGATATAATAGCCTGGGCTAACATCTGTGCTCTCTTAGGTTCTACATGATATATGTCCAGGCCCTTCTCTCTTTCATAGTCTCTGTTGTAAAGACAGGCGTGATTCTAATGGGTTTGCCATTATATGTTACTTGGCCTTTTTCTCTTGCAGTTTTTAGTATTTTTTCTTCTGTATACTTACTGTTTTGATTATTATTTGGCAGGAAGATTTTCTTTTCTGGTCTAATTTATTGGGTATTCTGTAGGCCTCTTGTATCCTTATTTGCCTCTGCTTTACGTTGGGGAAATTTTCTTCAATGATTTTGTTGAAAATATTTTTGGAAGAGCACCGACATTCGTAAATGAAACATTATTAAAGCTGAAATCATACATTGGTCCTAATACCTTAATAGTGGGAGACTTCAACACTCCACTCTCACCAAGGGACAGATCAACTAGACAGACACCAAATAGGGAAATAAAAGCACTCACAGAATCCCTAAATCAAATGGACCTAATAGACGTCTACAGATTGTTTCATGCAAAATCAAAAGAGTACACCTTCTTTTCAGCACCGCATGGAACCTTTTCCAAAATAGAACAAATAGTGGGTCACAAAGCAAGCCTCAACAGATACAAAAGGATTGAAATAATCCCTTGTATACTATCTGACCACCACGGACTAAAGCTAGACATCAACAACAACAGAAACAACAAAAAGCCGACACGCACATGGAAACTGAACAACTTACTACTCAATGAGAGCTGGGTTGAGGAAGAAATAAAGAAAGAAATTAAAGAGTTCCTAGAACTCAATGAAAAGAAAGGCACAACATACCCAAATTTATGGGACACATTGAAAGCAGTGCTCAGAGGAAAACTTATAGCACTAAGTGCCTGCAAGAAGAAATTCGTAACATCACATACAAACAACTAAATGGCCCAATTGAAAACCCTAGACAAAAAAGAAGCAGATACACCCAAGGGGAGCAGATGGCTGGAAATAATAAAACTAAGGGCTGAAATCAATCAACTAGAAACAAATAAAACTATCCAAAGAATCAATGAAACAAAAAGCTGGTTCTTTGAGAAAATCAACAAGATAGACAAACCCTTAGCCAAACTAACTAAAAAGCAGAGAGAAACTATTCAGATCAGCAAAATCAGAAATGAAAATGGGGACATAACCACAGACACTGAGGAAATCCAAACAATTATTAGGTCATACTACAAAAGCCTATATGCCACAAAATTTGAAAATCTAAATGAAATGGATAATTTTCTTGAAAGATTCCATCTACCAAAACTAAGTCAAGATCAGGTAGAAAGTCTGAATAGCCCTATATCTCCCAAGGAAATTGAAGCAGTCATTAACAGTCTCCCCTCCAAAAAAAGCCCTGGACCAGATGGCTTCGGCGCAAAGTTCTACAAGACCTTCAAAGAAGTGCTAACTCCAATTCTCCTCAAGCTATTCCACAAAATAGAAACAGAAGGAACACTACCAAACTCATTCTATGAAGCCACAGTCACCTTAATACCTAAACCACACAAAGACCTAACAAAAAAAGAGAACTTCAGGCCTATCTCTCTTATGAACATTGATGCAAAAATACTCAATAAAATCCTTGCAAACCGAATCCAAGAACAAATCAAAGATATCATCCAACATGACCAAGTAGGCTTCATCCCAGGCATGCAGGGGTGGTTCAACATACGGAAATCCATCAATGTAATCCACTACATAAACAAACTGAAGGAGAAAAACCACATAATCATCTCCTTAGATGCCGAAAAAGCATTTGACAAAGTCCAACACCCATTCATGTTTAAAGTCTTGGAGAGATCAGGGATACAAGGCACATACCTAAAGATAGTAAAGGCAATATACATATACAGCAAGCCTATAGCTAACATCAAACTCAATGGAGAGAAACTTAAATCAATCCCAATGAAATCAGGGACAAGACAAGGCTGTCCATTGTCCCCATATCTCTTCAACATAGTACTTGAAGTCCTAGCCAGAGCAATAAGACAACTAAAGGAGATCAAGTGGATACAAATTGGAAAGGAAGAGGTCAAAATGTCACTATTTGCAGATGATATGATAGTATACATGAGCAAACCCAAAAATTCAACCAGAGAACTCCTTCAGCTGATGAACAACTTCAGCAAAGTGGCAGGATACAAAATCAACTCAAAAAAATCAGAAGCCCTCCTATATACCAAAGACAAAAAGGCTGAGAAAGAAATTTAGGGAAACAACACCCTTCACAATAGCCACTAATAACATAAAATACCTTGGTGTGACTCTAACCAAGCAAATGAAAGACATGTTTGAGAAAAACTTCAAGTCTCTGAAGAAAGAAATCGAAGAAGATATCAGAAGATGGAAACATCTCCCGTGCTCATGGTAGGGTTAACATTGTGAAAATGGCCATCCTACCAAAAGTAATCTACAGATTCAATGCAATTCCCATCAAAATACCAACTCAATTCTTTACAGACCTTGAAAAAAAGATTCTCAGCTTCATATGGAGAAACAAAAAACCCAGAATCTCCAAAACGATCCTGTACAACGGATCATCTGGAGGTATTTCCATCCCTGATCTGAAGCTGTACTACAGGGCAACAGTAATAAAAACTGCATGGTATTGGTATAGAAACAGAAAGGAGGATCAATGGAACCACATAGAAGACCCAGAAATAAATCCACACACCTATGAATACTCGATATTTGACAAAGAAGCCAAATCCATTCAATGGAAAAAAAGACAGCATCTTCAACAAATGGTGCTGGACCAACTGGGTGTCTACATGCAGAAAAATGACAATAGATCCATATTTATCACCCTGCACAAAACTAAAGTCAAAGTGGATCAAGGACCTCAACATAAAACCAGATACCCTAAATCAATTGGAAAAAAAGTGGGGAACAGCCTAGAACTCATTGGCACAGGAGACAACTTCCTGAACAGAACACCAACAGCACAGGCTCTAAGAGCAACAATCAATAAATGGGACCTCATGAAACTGAAAAGTTTCTGTAAAGCAAAGGATACCGTTATCAAAAGAAAACGACTGCCTACAGATTGGGAAAGAATCTTCACTAACCCTTTATCTGACAGAGGACTAATATCCAGTATTTACAAAGAACTAAAGAAGCTGAAAAGCAGCAAACCAATTAATCCAATTAAAAAATGGGGAACAGAGCTAAACAGAGAATTCTCGACAGAGGAATATCGAATGGCAGAAAAACACTTAAAGAAAGGCTCATCCTCATTAGCCATCAGGGAAATGCAAATCAAAACGACCCTGAGATATCACCTTACACCCATCAGAATGGCCAAGATGAAAAACTCAAGCGATAACACATGCTGGAGAGGTTGTGGTGAAAGGGGAACCCTCCTCCACTGCTGGTGGGAATGTAACCTGGTACAACCACTCTGGAAAGCTATCTGGCGCTTTCTAAGACAATTAGGAATAGTGCTTCCTCAAGACCCAGCTATACCACTGCTAGGTATATACCCAAAGTTCGTTCAAGTACACAAAAGGGATACTTGCTCAACCATGTTTATAGCAGCTTTATTTGTAATAGCCAGAACCTGGAAACAACCTAGATGTCCATCAATGGAGGAATGGGTACAGAAATTGTGTTATTTTTACACAATGGCATACTACTCAGCAATCAAAAAGGAGGAAATCATGAAATTTGCAGGCAAATGGTGGGATCTAGAAAAGATCATTCTGAGTGAAATATATCAGAAGGAGAAAGACAAACATGGGATATACTCACTTATATAGACCTATAAGATATGATAAAGATAATGAAATCTATACACCTAAAAGAGATAATCAATTGAGTGGACATGGAGTAAGATGATCAATCCTCGTTTAGAAAGACAGATGGGATGTGCATTGAACGTATGACAGGAGTCTACTGAGTGCATCTGAAAGACTCTAACTAGCAGTGTTTTCAAAGCAGACTCATGACCAAACCTTTGGCAGAGTACAGGTAATCATAAGAAAGAAGGAGAGTTAGTCTGATGGGGAAAGAATAGGAGCTCTACAAGGACCAAATGACCAAATACATCTGGGCACAGGGTCTTTTCTGAGACTGACATTCAACCAAGGACCATGTATGGATATAACCTAGAACCTCCACTCAGATGTAGCCTGTGGTAGCTCAGTAACCAATTGGTTTCCCAAAGTGAGGGGAACAAGAACTATTTCTAACAGGATCTCAATGACTGGCTCTTTGGTCTCCCCACCCCCCAAGAGAGGAGCGGTCCTTTTAGGCCACAGAGGAGGGCTTTGCAGCCAGTCCTGAAGATACCTGATAAAACAGGATCAAAGGAATGGGGAGGAGGTCCCCCCTATCAGTGGACTTGGAAAGGGGCACGGTGGAGATGAGGGAGGTAAGGAGGGACTGGGAGGGAATGAGGGATCTGGACATGGCTGGGATACAGAGTTAATAAAATGTAACTGATAAAAAAAATAATAATAAAATAAATTAAAAAAAAAGAAAATAAAAGGAAACAAATTTGGGAGTGGGTAGGGTGGTAGTGGTGAATCTGGAGAAATACGAGGGAAGAGCTGGGGTTAAAAATACATTGTATGCATGCACAAAAGTCTCAAAGAATTAATAAAAAGGTTGTTTATAAAAGAAAAAAAAAGAAAATATTTTCTGGGCCTTAGTGGAGGGAATCTTCTTTTTCCTCTATTACTATTATTCTTAAGTTTTGTCTTTTTATGCTGTCTTGAAATTCTTGGATTTTCTGTGTCAGTAATTTTTTAGATTTAACTTTTAATTTGAGAGATACATCTATTTCTTCCATTGTATCTTCCACACCTGAGTTTCTCTCTTCCATATCTTATAATCTATTGGTTATGTAGCCTCTGTAGTTCATGTTTTCTTCACTAATTTTTTCTCTCCACAATTTTCTCTATTTGTGTTTTCTTTATTTTTTCCAATTCTATCTTCAGAACTTTCATTTTTAATTGCTGAGTAATATTCCATTATGTAAAAGTACCACAATTTCTGTATCCATTCCTCAACTGAGGAACATCTGGGTTGTTTTCATGTTCTAGCTATTACGAATAAAGGTGCTACAAACATGGTTGAGCAAAAGTCCTTGTTTTGCACTTGAGCATCTTTTGGATATATTCCTAGGAGTGGTATAGCTGGATCTTGAGGAAGCACAATTCCTAATTGTCTGAGAAAGTGCCAGATTGATTTCCAAAGTGGTTGTACAAGTTTGCCTTCCCACCAGCAATGGAGGAGGGTTCCCCTTTCTCCACAACCTCTCCAGCACGTATTGTCACTTGAGTTTTGGATCTTAGGCATTCTGATGGGTGTCAGGTGAATTCTCAGTGATGTTTTAATTTGCAACTCTCTGATGCCTAGGGACATTGAGAATTTCTTTTAAGTGTTTCTCTGCCATTCTGTATTTCTCTACTGAGAATTCTCTCTTTAGTTTGGCACCCCAATTTTTAATTGTATTGTGCTATTCATTGTTTTTTAGTTTCTTTAGCTCTTTATATATTCTGGATATCAGCCCTCTGTCAGATAAAGGGTTGTGAAGATCTTTTCCCAGTCTGTAGGCTGTCATTTTATTTTGATGACTATGTTCTTTCTTTTACAGTAGCTTTGTATTTTCACGAGGTACCATTTATTGCTCTTAGAGCCTGGGCTGTTGGTGCTCCCTTCAGAAAGGTTTCTCCTGTGCCAATGAGTTCCAATGTCTTACCCACTTTCTCTTCTAACCAATTTAGTGTATCTGATTTTTTGTTGAGATCTTTGATCCACTTGGAGTTTAGTTTTCTGTAGTGTGATAAGTATGAATCTATTTTTATTTTTCTGCATATAGACAACCAGTTAGACCAGCCCCCCTTATTGAAGATGCTGACTTTTTCCCACTGAATTGTTTTTGCTTCTTTGTCAAAAATCACATATCCATAGGAATGTGGGTTTATTTTTGGGGATTCTGTTAGGTTCTACTGTACCACTATTTTATTTCTATACCAATACCACGCAGTTGTTATTCTATTGCTCTGTAGTGCAGCTTGAGATCAGGGATGAAGATGCTGCCAGATGATCTGTTGTTGGACAGTATCATTTTGGAAATTCTGGTTATTTTTGATTCTCCATATGAAGTTGCTAATTTTTCTCTCAAGATCTATGAAGAATTGTGTTGGTATTTTGATAGGAATTGAATTGAATATGTGAGTCAACAAGTGAACACAACAGGAAAGAAGATGGTGGCAGATAGTGCACCCCTTAGCTGAAGGGCAAAGGCTTGAAATGCCAAAATTTGTTAGTGAAGGTGCTCATCAGTCCAGAACAGAATTATCTAGACTGCCAGGAAGAAAGGGGCTAACCATAAACTGAGTCCATCTAGAATCAGGTAGCCAACAGTCTTCTCCAGGAGGAAATTCATTTTCTTTAAGGGATTTGGCACTGAGATTCTGATCATGTTCCAATGAGTAGGTGAACAACACATAAAAGGATTGGCATATTTTAAATAAAAAAATTGTGTGAATCTGGGAGCAATGTAAAAGAAATTTAATGTATATTATATAAAATTATGACAAAATCAATAAAAATAATATGTTGACAACTTTTACAATGACTTTTAATATGGAGAATAGATTCCACAAAAGGAGGGCAGAGTTTGACTTTGTAAGGCTTGCTTTCCAGGAACTCATTATGTAGCAGAGAATCCTAGCCATGAACTTAGCAATTACCCAGATACTTCAGACCCAATGAGCTCAGGAGGCACTTCTGAACAAGCAGTTCTGGCATTAACACTATGTTTTGAGGGTTTATTTGGAGTACTACCTCCAGAAACACTTCTGCTCTTCAGTCCTAGGCATATAATATGGACCCATTTCTCTGTTCTGAATGAGCAGTTTTAATTGTAAACCCTAGTACCAGGAGGATTTCTCAATGATCACTGAGTAGGACACAGCAGCCGATCCAGCCATGTCAGCCAAGGAAACTCTACTTGTAGAGGCTTGCCAACACTATTGTGGATCATTACAACTGTCAAATAGTTTATTGTCCTGCAGTTCTCTCTTTACACTCATGGATTTTTCTCCATTTCTACCAAACTAGTCCCAGAAATTATCTGCTTTCAATTTTCCTTTCCCTGCTCTTGAAGACTCAATACCCCAGGGAGACCTAGACCCTGCCAGACTATTATATCAATAAGAATGTGAAGTTATTTCACATTTCTATTAGGTTCCACTGTACCACTATTCTATTTCTATACCAATACCATGCAGTTGTTATTACTATTGCTCTGTAGTGCAGCTTGAGGAAATTTCAACTCCAAGACCATAGTATTAGACCACCTTGTTATTTGGTACATTCCCCTTAATCCCACATCACTTTGAAGCTTCCCTACATAAGAAGCTGTCCAGTTAAATAAACATTAAAGTCTCATTTCTTCCTGTCTTTGTCACAGAGGTAAACAGGAATAAAGGTGTGGGATCAGAATAAAAGGATGAGAAAAAGTCATGTTGGATTTCATAAGAAAAAGTCATATGTGCACAGGATCAGAGATACACTGAAGAATGTTTGTTTGCTCATCTTCATGGAAACCTCAACATTCTCTCATGCACTGATTGTGTGAGTGGTAGAATGATGTCATGAAACAGGTGAAAGCTAGTAAGTGTTTCAGGAGGCAATTATTAAAAGGGTCAATGATGCAGTGCTTCAGAGAAAGCTTGAACAACCGTACATGCCTCATTCTTGGCATCTGAAAGCACACAACCCAGAGATGACAGTTCCTGTGTTCAAGACTCTTAGTTCAGGAAAGCTTTCACATATTTTTTTAAGTAGTCATTAATAAAGTCACGTGTCCTTAATATCTGAATTGCACATTAACACAGATCCCATTATTATTTGTTAAATTCACAGATAGGTCCTCAGACAGTGAATTACTTAGTGGGGAAATGGTCCCTGACAAAGGCAACTCTTTGAACAAAACTTGTTTAATTGGGACCTTGTTTATATTTTCACAGAGACAATCTAGATAGATATCTGCAAGCAGTCAACTTTTTGTGGTACTACATGAGAACTGAGAGCTTTTCTTACTGTAACAATGGCAGCAGGCAGAGAGAGGTAGTCAGAGAAATAGAGAGAAAGAAAGAGTTAGACAAATTTGGATAGAGAGACTGGGACTGACATTAACAAATATAAAGTCACAAAGTCTGAGAGACAGAAACATCATTCTATCTGGACACTTTCATTGGCATATCAACTTCAAAGCACACCCTTCTATATTATAACTCCAAAAGGAATTATATTACCTGACAAGGCCATAACTCCGAACACTTCCCAGTCATTTGCTCACTGGGGACTCAACATGTAAATAGATGAGCTTCAAGCGGACTTTGCAATTCAAATCACCAGGAAGTAGAAGAAGATGGAGGGACTTCTAAGCTAAAAGAACATACTTAACCTCATAGTTTGTCATTTAGTATAATGATTAAAGTCCCAGAAATTCCAAGGAGTAAAGAAGAGGTTTGACAGTCTCCTTTAAAAAAAAAGTGCAATATTCCCATAACAGAGTATTCTTCAGCTAAGAAAATGACAACAACTTATTTTCATTCAACTAGATGGAACCAGAAAAAATCATCCTGGTTGAAGTAAATAAAATGCAGAAAGACAAATATGGTATATACTCACTTATGAGGAGGTCTTATAATAGTAGGTGATAAAGCTCCAATAGACAATCAACTGTTACCAAAACAGTTGGCCACTACTGCAAATGGGTGGCAGTTAACTGATTTGTTAGGCCAGGCCATACTACCAAAATTTTCAAGGAACCCAAGCTGTTGTTATTAAAATATGTTGCTCTCTGCCCTCAAATGATAAATCAGTGCCTTGTTCTTGCATCAACAGAGATGCTTTTTCGGGCATCAAGTAGGATTGCATACAGATATCCACAGTCCTATGTTATGCAGATAGAGAGACCTTAAATCTTTCAGTTCTAAATGGGATTCAGTATAAAATATTCCCTCCCTTCAGAGCTCTGGGCAGCCTGCTGGACAAAATCAGGAAGAGTGTCATAAGTAGAGGGAATTGAAGACACATAGAGAAAAATATCATGAAATTCAGGCCATAGAGGAAGATGATGCAGCCAGCCTTGATGAGTCCTGATAAGCTAGGGCCAGACATAAGGGGGCTGAGGACTTTCACTTTCAGGGAACTAGAAAAAGGACATAGGGGTATAAGAAAGAGGGTTGATGGGACGGGAGGGAGAAGAGAGAGGGGGCAGCCGAGGGAATACAACGTGAACAAAATCATAATTACAGAAGTAAAACTGTGCTCAAGGTGATGAAGTATAGAGCTCTTCAGGACTCATGGCTTCTTCTTGGTGGTGGTGCCAGGGTACAGCACAGATGAACTAAGTTTTCTTTCAGGGAATTAATTGGCACTGAGAATCTGATCAGGTTCCAATTTGTAGATGAACAATGGGTACTTGAGTTGATGTATTTTAAACAAAAATATTTTAGTGTGACCCATCAGTAAGAATTTTAACCTGGGAGCAATGGAAAAGTGATGTAATGTATATTATATGAAATTATATGAAAATAAGCAATAAACTAATATGTTGACAATTTTACAATGACTTTTAACATGGAGAAAAGATTCTGCTAAATGAGGGCAGAGTTTGACTTTGTAAGACATTCTTTCCAAGAGCTCATTATGTAGCAGAGAATCCTAGCCATGACCTAGTGGTTACCTAGCTAGGTCAGACTCCATAAGCTCAGGTGGCATCTATGAACAAGCAGTACTGGCACTAATACTATGGGTTTGTCTGGAGGAACTAACCAGGAAACACATCTAGTCTTTTGTCTTAGGCTTATAACATGGACCCATTTCTCTGTACTGGGAGACCAGTTTTAAGTGTAAATTCCAATACCAGGAGGGTTCCTCACTGACCACTGTGAACATCACAGCTACAGATAAAGCCAGTCCAGCCAAGACAAACCTGAGTGTTGGCAAAACTAGTGTGGAAGAGCACCAGCTATGAAATAGTTAATTTACACTCAGATCTCCATTTATACTTACAAATTTTCTCTGTTTCATCCAAACCAGTCACAGGAATTGTCTGGTTTCCATCTCTTTTCCCTGCTCTTCATTCCTTAATACCACAAGGAAGCCTAGACCCTGCCAGACTATTATATCAATAAAAATTTGAAGGTACATTTTGTCAATTCACCAGTAACTGCTCAGGTCAAAATCACAACCTAGGAAATTTCAGATCTAAGATCACAGTACGAGAAAACTTTGTCATTCGGTACAGTTCCTTTATACCACATCACTTTGAAGCTTCCCTACTTAGGAAACTGTCCAATTAAATAAACATTAAGGTTTCATTTTCTACTTGTCATTGTCACAGAGGTAAACAGGAGTAAAGGTGTGGGATATGGATAAAGGGATGAGATAAAGGCTAGTTGTATTTCAAAAGAAAAAGTCATGTGTGCACAGGATCAGAAATACTGGACACTGAGGAAAGTTTGTTTACTCATGTCCCTGGAAATCTCAAGATTCTTTCAGGCACTGATTGGATGAGAGAGAGAATGATGTCATGGAAAATGTGAAAGCCAAAAGACTTTCATGAGCCAGTTCTTAAAACTGCCAACTGTACAGCCTGCTTGAGAGAAAGGCTGAGAAGCCCTACATGCCTCAATCTGGGCAGCTGAAAGCACACATCCTAGAGATGACAGTTCCTGTGTCCAAGACTCTTAGTTTAGGAAAAATGTCACATATTTCTTTCAAGTGGTCTTTAATAAAGTCACCAGACCTTGACATGTAAGTTTCACATCATCACAGATTCCATTTTTATTTGTTAAGTGCACAGATATTTCCTTAGTCAGTGATTACTTACTGTGAAAATGCTGCCTTATGACAGCATTAATTAGGCTATTATGACTTCACAATGCTATTATGATATCACAATGCTATTATGACATTATAATGCTATCACAATATGATTGTGGTATGACATCACAATGGCATTTTGACATATCAATGGTATTATGAACTGAAAAATGCTATTATGGCATCACAATGGTGTTTTGATATCAGAAATATATTAAGACCTCACAATGATAATAAGACTTCATATTGGTATGAATTCACAATGGTAGTATGATAACACACTGCTATTATGCCATCACAAGGCAATTAAGACATCACCATGCTATTATGTCAACAAATGGCATTATGACATAATTTTGTCATGACATTAAAATAGAATTTTGACAACACCATATTATTATAACATCACGATGCTATTAGAATTTCACAATGATATGACAGCACAACAGTGTTAAGATTTCACAATGCAATTATGATATCACACAGCTATTAGGACATCACAATATTATGACATCACAGTGCTATTATGGCATCACAATGGTATGACATCACAATAGTATTATGACGTGACAATTGTGTTAGGACATCACAATGCTATGATGACATTACTATGCTATGATATAATGTTTTTATAACATCACAATTTCATAATGAAATCAAAATGCTATTATGACATCACATAAGTATTATGACATCACAATGCTGTTATGACTTCACAATGCTATTATGACATCACTAGGTTTTTCTAACATCACAATGCCATTGTGATCACACAATGTTTTTAGGATATCACAATGGTTGTACAACATAACAATGCTTTGCACCTGTATGAATTTATAATGATATAGGACATCTCAATGTTATGATGATATCACAATGCTATTATTACCTCAATAAGATATTATGATATCACAATGTTATGATATCTAATTGCTAATATGACATCACAATAATATATCATAACATTGGTGTTATCGTTATCACATCACAATCCTATTATGACATCTCAATGATAGGTCATCATAATGGTATTTTGACATCACAATGGTGTTATGAATTTATAATGCTATGATAACATAGCAATTGTTTTATGACTACATAAAGATATTAATTCACAGTGGCATTAAAACATCAGAATAATATTACATCACAATACTACATACATCACAATGGAATTAGGACATCACAATGTTATTTTGACATCAAAATTGTATTATGACATCACAAAACTATTATGACATTACAATGGTGTTTAATCATCACAATGGTATTGTGACATCCCAATGCTATTATAACTTCACAGTGCTATCATGACATCACAAAGTTAATATGACATCACAATGCTAATATGACATCATAATGCTATTAAGATCTGGCAAAAGTATGAAAACTCAATGCTTTTATGACAGCACAATGTTAATATGACAACACAATGGGGTTATGATTTCACAATAATATGACATCACAATGCTATTAAGACATCACAATGGTGTTATAACATCACAAGTGTATGATAAAATCACAAAGACATGATATCACAATACTATTATGACATCATAGTGGTATGACATCCAAATGGAGTTATGACTTCACAATGCTATTATGACATAATTGTGATATGACATAACAATGTAGTTTTGATATCCTAAGAATATTACAATATTCTTATGAAGTTGGAATGAAATGATGATGACATCACAATGCTATTATTATAACACAATGTTATGATGATGCCATAAAGGTATTATGACTTTAAAATAGTATTATTATATCACCATGCTACTATGACATCACAATGGTAGTATGACATAATCATTGCATGACATCATCATGCTATTATGACATCAAAATGGTATTACAACATGATCATTATATGACATCACATGGAATGCTATTAACATCACAACAGTATAAATTCACAATGATAATAGGACATCTCAATGTTAGGATGACATTACAATGGCAACATGACATCTTAATGACAACATGACATCAAAATTCATCATGACATCCCAATGTTATTATGACTTCACAATGGTATTATGATATCACCATGCTATTATAACATCACAATGGCATTAAGATATGATTGTGGTATGACATCCCAATGGAATTTTAACATCAAAATGCTTTCATGACTTCACAATGCTATTATGACATCACAATGCTATTATGATCACAAAAATGATATTATGACATCACAAGGCTATTATGACATTCCAATACTATTATGATATCCCAATGGTATTATAATATACCAATGCTATCAGGACATCACAATGTTATCAGGATATCACATTACTCTTATGATAACAGAGTGCTATCATGGCTTCACAAGCAGATGACCTCACATTGGTATTAGGACATAAAAATGTTATTTGGACATCACAATACTATGAGGATATCACAATGCTCTTATGACATCACAATGGTATTATGACATCACAGTACTCAGATAATATCACAGTGGTATGATATTCCGATTATATCAAGAAAACACAAAGCTTTTATAATATCACCATGTTATAATGTAGTTACAAATGCTATTTTGACATCACAATGCTATTATGAAATGATTGTGTTATGAGATCACAAGGGATTAGGACAGCACAATGCTTTAATGACATCACAATGTTATGCTGACATCACAATACTAGAATAACTTCACAGGGCCAGTATGACATCACAATGAGTTCATGACCTCATTTGCTATTATGACATCACAATGATATTATGACTTGATAAAGATATTTTTTATTATTATTATTTTGATTTTTATTATTTTTTTTTTAAATTTTTCATCAATTACACTTTATTCATTCTGCATCCCCCCTAAGCCCCTCCCTCCTCCGCTCCCAATCCCACCCTCCCTCCTCCCTCTGCTTGCATGCCACTCCCCAAGTCCACTAATAGGGGAGGTTCTCCTCTCCTTTCTGATCTTAGTCTGTCAGTTCACATCAAAAGTGGCTGCATTGTCCTCTACTATGGCCTGGTAAGGCTGCTCCCCCCCAGAGGGAGGTGATCAAAGAGCAGGCCAATCAGATTATGTCAGAGGCAGTCCTTCTTCGCATTACTATGTAACCCAATTGGACTCTGAACTGCCCTGGGCTACATCTGTGCAGGGGTTCTGGGTTATCTCCATGAATAGTCCTTGGTTGGAGTATGAGTCTCTGGGAAGTTCCCTGTGTTCAAATTTTCCTGTTCTGTTGCTCTCCTTGTGGAGACCCTGTCCTCTCCAGATCTTACTATTTCCCAGTTCTTAGCTAAAATTCCATTCACTCTGCCCAACAGTTGCCCATCAGGCTCAGCATCTGCTTTGATAGTCTGAAGGGCAGAGGCTTTCAGAGGCCCTCTGTGGTAGGTTCCTAGGTTGTTTCCTGTTTTCTTCTTCTTCTGATGTCCATCCTCTTTGCCTTTCCGGATGGGGATTGGACATTTTAGTTAGGGTCCTCTCTCTTGTTTAGTTTCTTTAGATGCACAGGTTTTAGTGGGTTTGTCCTATGTTGTATGTCTATATGAGTGAGTATATAACATGTGTGTCTTTTTGCTTCTGGGACAACTCACTCAGGATGATCCTTACCAGATCCCACCATTTACCTGCGAATTTCATGATTTCCTTATTTTTCATTGCTGAGTAATATTCCATTGTGTAGATGTACCACAATTTCTGCATCCATTCTTCAGTTGAGGGCCATCTGGGTTGTTTCCAGCTTCTGGCTATTACAAATAAAGCTGCTACAAACATGGTTGAGCAAATGTCCTTTTTGTGTACTTGAGCCTCTTTTGGATATATGCCCAGTAGTGGAATGGCTGGATCTTGAGGAAGCGCTATTCCTAGTTGTCTGAGATAGCGCCAGATTGATTTCCATAGTGGTTGTACAAGTTTACATTCCCACCAGCAGTGGAGCAGGGTTCCCCTTTCTCCACAACCTCTCCAGCATGTGTTGTCACTTGAGTTTTTGATCTTGGCCATTCTCATGGGTGTAAGGTGAAATCTCAGGGTTGTTTTGATTTGCATTTCCCTAATGGCTAGTGAGGTTGAGCATTTCTTTAAGTGCTTCTCTGCCATTCGGTATTCCTCTCCAGAGAATTCTCTGTTTAGCTCTGTTCCCCATTTTTTAAGTGGATTACTTGGTTTGCTGCTTTTCAGCTTCTTTAGTTCTTTATATATACTGGATATGAGTCCTCTGTCAGATAAAGGGTTGGTGAAGATTCTTTCCCAATCTGTAGGTGGTCGCTTTGTTTTGATGACGGTGTCCTTTGCTTTGCAGAAGCTTTTCAGTTTCATGAGGTCCCATTTATTGATTGTTGCTCTTAGAGACTGTGCTTTTGGTGTTCTGTTCAGGAAGTTTTCCCCTGTACCAATGAGTTCTAGGGTATTTCCCACTTTTTTTTCAAGCCGATTTAATGTGTCTGGTTTTATGTTGAGGTCTTTGATCCACTTGGACTTCAGTTTTGTGCAGGGTGACAAGTATGGATCTATTTGCATTTTTCTACATGTAGACATCCAGTTAGACCAGCACCACCTGTTGAAGATGCTGTCTTTTTTCCGTTGTATGATTTTGGCATCTTTGTCAAAGATCAGGTATCCATAAGTGGGTGGGTTTATTTCTGGGTCCTCTGTTCGGTTCCATTGATCCACCATTCCGTTTCTATGCCAGTACCATGCAGTTTTTAAAACTTTTGCTCTATAGTACAACTTAAGATCAGGGATGGAGATACCTCCGGAAGATCTTTTGTTGTAGAGGATTGTTTTAGCAATTCTGGGTTTCTTGTTATTCCAGATGAAGTTGATAATTTTTCTTTCTAGGTCTGTAAAGAATTGTGTTGGTAATTTGATGGGCATTGCATTGAATCTGTAGATTGCTTTTGGTAAGATGGCCATTTTTACTATGTTAATCTTGCCAAGCCAGGAGCATGGGAGATCTTTCCATCTTCTCATATCTTCTTCTAATTCTTTCTTCAGAGATTTGAAATTTTTTTCATACAAGTCTTTGACTTCCTTGGTTAGGGTTACTCCGAGGTACCTTATGTCATTTGTGAAGGGTGTTGTTTCCCTAATTTCTTTCTCAGCCCTTTTGTCTGTTGTATACAGGAGGGCTACTGATTTTTTTTAGTTAATTTTGTATCCGGCCACTTTGCTGAAGGTGTCTATCAGCTGTAGGAGTTCCCTGGTAGAGTTTTTGGGGTCACTCACGTATACTATCATATCATCTGCAAATAGTGATAATTTGACTTCTTCCTTTTTAATTTGTATCCCCTTGATCTCCTTCAACTGTCTTATTGCTCTAGCAAGGACTTCCAGTACTATGTTGAAGAGATATGGAGAGAGTGGGCAGCCTTGTCTTGTCCCTGATTTCAGTGGGATTGCTTTAAGTTTCTCTCCGTTCAGTTTGATGTTGGCTATAGGCTTGCTGTATATCGCCTTTACTATGTTTAGATATGTGCCTTATATCCCTGATCTCTCCAATACTTTGAACATGAATGGATGTTGGATTTTGTCAAAGGCTTCTTTAGCATCTAGGGAGATTATCATGTGGTTTTTTTTTCTTTCAGTTTGTTAATATGGTGGATCACATTGATGGATTTCCGTATATTGAACCACCCCTGCATACCTGGGATGAAGCCTACTTGGTCATAGTGGATAATATCTTTGATGTGCTCTTGGATTCGGTTAGCAAGTATTTTATTAAGTATTTTTGCATCAATGTTCATAAGGGAGATTGGCCGGAAATTCTCTTTCTTTGTTGAGTCTTTGTGAGGTTTAGGTACCAAGGTGACTGTGGCTTCATAGAATGAATTTGGTAATATTCCTTCTGTTTCTCTTTTGTGGAATAGTTTGAAGAGAATTGGTGTTAGCTCTTCTTTGAAGGTCTGGTAGAATTCTGCGCTGAAGCCATCTGGTCCTGGGCTTTTTTAGGATGGTAGACTATTGATGACCACTTCTATTTCTTTGGGGGATATAGGACTATTTAGTTGATTTACCTGGTCCTGGTTCAGCTTTGGTAAGTCAAATCGATCAAGAAAATTGTCCATTTCATTTAGATTTTCAAATTTTGTGGCATATAGACTTTTGAAGTAAGTCCTAATGATTGTTTGGATTTCCTCAGTGTCTGTAGTTATATCCCCCTTTTCATTTCTGATTTTGGTGATTTGGGTGGTGTCTCTCTGCCTTTTAGTTAGCCTGGCTAAGGGTTTGTCGATCTTGTTGATTTTCTCAAAGCACCAGCTCTTGGTTTCATTGATTCTTTGAATTGTTTTATTTGTTTCCAATTGATTGATTTCAGCCCTGAGTTTGATTATTTCCAGCCGTCTGTTCCTTCTTGGTGTGTCTGCTTCTTCTTTTTCTAGGGTTTTTAAGTGAGCCATTAGGGTGCTTGAATGAGCTGTCTCGAATTTCTTCTTGAAGGCACTTAGTGCTATGAACTTTCCTCTTAGCACTGCTTTCATTGTGTCCCACAAGTTCGGGTATGTTGTGTCTTCATTTTCATTGATTTCTAGAAAGACTTTAATTTCTTTCTTTATTTCTTCCCTGACCCAGCTGTCATTTAGTAACAAGTTGTTCAGTTTCCATGTGTGTGTAGGCTTTTTGTTATTTCTGTTATTGTTGAGGTCCAGCTTCATTCCATGGTGATCAGACAAGATACATGGGATTATTTCAATCTTCTTATATCTGTTGAGGCTTGCTTTGTGACCCACTATATGGTCTATTTTGGAGAAGGTTCCATGAGGTGCTGAGAAGAAGGTAAATTCTTTTGTGTTTGGGTGTAAAGTTCTGTAAAAGTCTGTTAGGTCCATTTGATTCATGACCTCTGTCAGAGACATTGTTTCTTTGTTTAATTTCTGTTTGGTTGACCTGTCCTTTGTTGAGAGTGGGGTGTTGAAGTCTCCCACTATTAAGGTGTGGGGATCTGTATGTACTTTAAATTTTATCAATGTTTCTTTCACAAATGTGGGTGTCCTTGTATTTGGGGCATAGATGTTCAGGATTGTGATGTCTTCCTGGTGGAATTTTCCCTTGATGAGTATGAAGTGTCCTTCCCCATCTCTTTTGATTAATTTTGGTTGAAAGTCTATTTTATCAGATATTAGAACGGCTACTCCTGCTTGTTTCTTGGGTCCGTTTGCTTGGAAAGTCGTCTTCCAACCCTTTACCCTCAGGTAATGTCTATCTTTGTGTCTTAGGTGTGTTTCTTGTATGCAACAGATTGCTGGGTTTAGTTTACGTAAACCATTCTGTTAATCTGTGTCTTTTTATTGGAGAGTTGAGTCCGTTGATGTTGAGAGAGATTAATGACCAGTGGCTGTTAGATCTCTTGATTTTGATGTTGGCTGTGGTCATACTGTTGTGTGTTTGGTTGCTTTTTGTTTTACTGAAGTGAGGTTATTGATTTCCTGTGTTTTCTTGAATGTAGCTAGCTTTCTTGGGTTGTATTTTCCCTTCCAGTGTCTTCTGTAATGCTGGATTTGTTTGTAGGTATTGTTGAAATTTGTTTTTATCATTGAATATCTTGTTTTCTCCATCTATGAGGACTGAGCGTTTTGCGGGGTATAGTAGCCTTGGCTGACATCTGTGTTCTCTTAGGGTCTGCATGATATCTGTCCAGGCCTTTCTGGCTTTCATAGTCTCTGTTGAAAAGTCAGGTGTGATTCTAATGGGTTTGCCATTATATGTTACTTGGCCTTTTTCCCTTGCAGCTCTTAGTATTTTTTCTTTGTTCTGAATACTTACTGTTTTGATTATTATGTGGCGGGAGGATTTTCTTTTCTGGTCAAATTTGTTGGGTGTTCTGTAGGCCTCATGTATTCTAATTGGCCTCTCCTTTAGCTTGGGGAAATTTTCTTCAATGATTTTGTTGAAAATATTTTCTGGGCCTTGGAGAAGGGAGTCTTCTTTTTCCTCTATACCTATTATTCTTAGGTTTTGTCTTTTCATATTGTCTTGCATTTCTTGGACGGTCTGTGTCAGGAATTTTTCGGATTTAACATTTTCTTTGACAGATACATTGATTTCTTCCATTGTATCTTCTACACCTGAGTTTCTTTCTTCCATCTCTTGTAGTCTGTTGGTTATGCTTATCTCTGTAGTTCCTGTTTTCTTCCCTCGATTCTTCCTTTCCATTATTTCTTCCATTTGTGTTTTCTTTAATTTTTCCAATTCTATCTTCAGGTCTTGAGTTGTTTTGTTTACTTCGTTCACCTGTCTGATTGTACTTTCCTGTTTTTCTTTTAGTTCCTTCAACTCTGTTTCTTTCATTTCATTCAGTGTTTTAAGCATTTCCTTTCTAAAGGACATAAACTGTTTGGTTGCAGCTTCCTCTATTTCTTTATGGATGGCAATATTCTGTTTGAGTTTATCTTCCTCTATGTCTTTATGAATCTTATTTGTTTCCTCTGTTATCATCTTCATGAGCATACTTGTTAGGTCATCTTCTTGGATTTCAGTTATGGTGGGGTATCCAGGGTTACTTGCCCCTGGGTAACTGGGTTCTGGAGATGCCATATTGCTCTGTCTTTTGTTGCTTGAGCTTTTACACTGGCCTCTACCCATTGTGTTATCTCAGGTGTTTGGGGTTATTTTCTGGTGGTTCCTGGGGATCCTGTGGTGGAGAGAATCCCCTTTGCAGAAAGCTGGTTTTTCCTGAAGGATGTCTTCTCAGCTTTTTGGGTATAGTCCCTGGATGGCTGGTGTGTTTTCAGGAGTTGCTCACCTCAGGGATATAGACCTGAGTGGTAACTGTGATTTTTGTTAGTTGAGAGGGTTCTCCTCTCACCCAGGGAAGTCCTGAGGGCAGCTGCCCTGTTTCTGGGTTTCTTGTTGTAAATTTAATGATCAGCTGCTGTGACCCAGTTGGACATCAGGCGCGCCTCAACTGTTTGTGCCTGTGTCTGGAGCACAGCTGAGTGCTGGCGCCTCCGCCCCACTAGACTGCTAGACTTTTTCTAGGGAAGGATTGGGTGATTTAGATCAGTAGTTTCCTTCCTTCCCCGTGGATTCTCTGGAGACACGGACTCCTAGTGTCTTTTTTTGCCCTGGTGCACACTGCTCAGTGTCCGCCAGCTGGCTGGCCACAGTAACTGCTATGATGACATCATAATGGTATGCTGATACCTCAATGCTTTGATGATATCTTAAATCTATTATCACATCAAATGTTTTTAGGACTTCATAATGCTATGATGTCATCTAAATGTTTTCAAAACCTCCCAATGTTATTTTGATATCCCAATACTATTATAAAATCACAATAGTATTATCACATCACCATGCTAATATGACATCACAAAGCTATCACTATATGATTGTGTTTCAACATCACAATGGAAATATGTCATCATGGGTATAATGTCTCAATGCTATGAAGACATCACAGTGATATGAGATCACTATGTCATTATAACATCACAATTCTTTTATGACATCACAGTGGTGTTATGACTTCACAATGCTTTTAAGACACCACAATGCTATGTTGACATCACAATGATATGACATCACAATGTTAATATGACATTAAAATTATATGACATCACTGTGCTATGATGACATCACAATGGATAGTATGATATCACAATGATGTTATGACATAACAATCGTTTGATATATCACAATGACATTATGACCTCAAAATTCATTATGACATCTGAATGTTATGACATCACAATACTATGATAACATGACAATGCTATTATACTATCCCCATGGTGTATGACTTCAGAAGCTATTATGACATTACAATGCTACTATGGCAATAAAATGGTATTATGTCATCACAGTGCTTTTATGAGCTCAATATTATGATGCTATCACAATGCTCTTATGACATGATATGTTATGATATCAAAATGGCATTATAACATTACAATGCTATTATGACTTCACAACGATATGTCTTTGCAAAGATATTAGGACATCTCACTGCTATTATGATATCACAATACTTTTATAACATCACAATGCTACTATGATATTCCAGTGGTATTATGATATCACATTAGTATTAGGATATGACATCTCAATGATTTTATGACATCACAAATATATTATAATAACATCATGTTGTAAGTGGTTTTTAATATTTACTATTGGCTTATCTTCTAGTAAAGCTTGCTGTTAACCTTAAACAGCCGTATAACCAAAACACCACAGAGTGACTGGGTTTTTAGTTAGCCTAGAACACAATGTTCCCTCCTAAACCTCCAAGCCCTCAGTTTCCTAACATGTAGATTTCCCACATTATACTTGCTTTTTGTGAAAACTTAGGTCTGGTTCATGCTCCACGTCCTCCAAGATATCTCCTCCAGCTCTGCTCTCCTAGCTCTCCTCCCACCCCTTCTCCTCCCATTCATCTCCCACCTTCTCGCTCCTCCCCTCTTTCCTGTGCTCCTCCCTGGTCAACATTGTGTCTAGGTTGCTTTATATTGTCCTGTTTACACAAGAGTTGAGACAGGTGCTTAAAGTGAGTATCACAATGCAATATCTGGATTGAAACCAGAGTTGGGGGTGGAGTGGGGAGAAATCAGCATTTGAATGAACAAGGGTAAGGTGTATACATTAAAAAAAAAAACACATTATACCAACAACATCATAAAGCTATTATGACAGCAGAATGATATGACATTTAAATGCTATTATAACATCACAATGAGATGACCTCACAATGGTATTATGACGTCACAATGCTATTATGAATTCACAATGCTACAATGACATCAAAATGGTATGGTATCACAATGGTGTTATGACTTAACAATGCTATTATGACATGACAATGCTATTATCACATCAGAATGGTGTGACTTCACCATTAATGCTATTTGTCATTAATGCAATTAATGACTTCACAATGGTGTTATGACAGCACAATGATATTACAACATAATTGTGATATGACCTTACAATGGAATTTTGATATCAAATGCTATTGTGACTTCACAAAGGTAACACTTCACAATGACATTAGGATATCAAATGCTATGAAGACATGACAGTGCTCTTATGACATTACAATAACATCATGACATCAAAATTCATCGTGACATCCCAATCCCATTATGAGATCACAATGGTTAGGTGTTGATTGGCTGAGCGAGAGAATGATGTCATGAAACAAGTTAAAGCTAGTAGGATTTTCAGGAGCCATTTGTTAACAGGGCCAAGTGGACAACC
The DNA here is from genome assembly GCF_030254825.1 of Meriones unguiculatus. NCBI lineage: Eukaryota > Metazoa > Chordata > Mammalia > Rodentia > Muridae > Meriones > Meriones unguiculatus. The sequence goes on from NW_026843709.1 coordinate 7,901,039, forward strand.
TGCTTGAGAGAAAGGCTGAGCAGCCCTACATGCCTCAATCTGGGCAGCTGAAAAAATTCAACAAAGACCTTAAAGTTCCTGTGTCCAAGACTCTTAGTTCAGTTAAACTGTCACATATTTCTTTCAAGTAGTCATTAATAAAATCAGATGGCTTTTGTAAGAATCTATTATTATTTACTATGGATTTGTCTTTTAATAAAGTTGCTGTTAATCCTAAACAGCTGTATAACCAATTTACCACAGAGAGATTGGGTTTATTTAGTTAACCTAGAACACAATGCTGAGTAATAGTTACTCCATCCTAAAACTCCAAGCCCTCATAGTTTCCTAACATTTGGATTTCCCACATTATACTTGCTTTTAGTGATATCTTAGTCTGGTTCATGTTCCACATTCTCCAAGATGTCTCCAGCCATTCCCTTTCCAAGCTCTCATTGCCCTTTCTCCTCCAACTCATTTCCTGCCCTCTACCTCCTCCCTTCTTTCCTGTCTCTGGCTTCTTCCTTTGCACAACATTGTGGGTAGTTGTCTTATTTTGGCCTGTTTACACACAGTTGAGACAATATTGTTGTAAGTGGTAATTAATGTTTATTAACTATTATCTTTTAGTAATGCTGCTGTTATTCCTAAACAGCTGTTTACCCAAATCACCACACATAGACTGGGTTTATTTACTTAATCTAGAACACAATGCTGGGCAACAGTTATTCCATCCTAAACCTCCAAACACTCATAGTTTCTTAACATTTAGATTTCCCACATTATACTTGCTTTTGGTCTGAGGTAATGCTTGACATCCTCCAAGGTTTGTCCTCCAGCTCAGTCTCTCAAATCTCCAATTGTCCCTTCTCTTCCCAATCATTTCCTGCCCTCTAGCTCTTCCCCTCTTTCCTGTCCTTTGGCTCTGCCTAGCTCAACATTGTGTCTAGTTGCTTTATTTGGAAGTTTATAACAAGTTGAGACAGGATGATTAGAATGAGTATCACAATGCAATATCCAGATTGAAACAAGAGAGTGTGGGGGGGGGAGGGAGAAATCAGCATTTTAATGAACAAGGCTAAGGTGTACACAGTTCAAAAGAATATTATACCAACATTTCCCCCTTTAAGTCCAATAAAAGGCTCCTTTTCTTTCAATATTATAATAATTATGTAATTATGAAAATTGTTAGGTAAAATCTACATGTGTAATATCCTGTCAATGTTTATTTAGCAACTTCAAAGAAAGTATCGGATTATCCTATCTATCTTGATAAGTTAAAAATTCTATACCTAAATTAACTTTTATCCTTATTGGTATTACCTATATGAAAAGATTTAACTTCTAAACAAGTCAACCTTAATTGTGGCACTGTAACTATTTGGTCTTCAACCCCATCAGAGACTTGAGAAGGAGTAAAATTAGTTATCAGAGTAAATAGGAAGTGCATGTTAGCAGCATCCAAAAGATAGAAAATTGACAGATACAGTTTGCTGCCTGAACAGTCAATCATAACTCTCTGTAACGTTGGAGCATCATCTTCAGCCTTCTGGCTCAGAGTATTTGACGGGCATATAAGTGAAGCAGGAACTATTTACAACTTGCTTCTCCTTTCTTGGCAGAGTTTGGCAATCCACTTGTCCTGCATTTAAGCTTGCCCATTTTTGTCAGAAGTTGTCTGTTATGAAGCAAGTGTATTTTCTTTACCGGAGTGGCTTGTTTGCCACATTTGAAGTCATCTCCATCTGAATGTTCATCAATGCTCATTATCTTCTTTCAGGTTGGCAGGGCTTTTCAGGAAATGACATGTCTCATTGTCAAAGAATCTTCAAAGTAATAAAAATATTTTTAAATGCAATAATGTGTAGGTCGCTGAAGTTTTTGAAGACTACCTATCTTTATATAATAGATCTGGCTAAAGAATTATATCAATCTGTTAAACCTAGGATGTATACTCCTGTGATAAAGTAGACCACTGTGACATGCCTGAGTTCAATAACTAGCAAATAACTTGCATGACCTAATACCCAACCAGTTTTTAATAGCAGTTTAAAAGTATTAGAAGTAACCTTGAAATTGTATCAATACACTAAAGCTAATACCAATGTATCAAAAATAGATGTATTTTGCACAAATATGCAAAATCCTATACAAGAGTTAAAATTAACCATAATTGAGAATAATTAATAAAACCTTAAGTTAAGTAGATTCAATATTCTAGCTTTTTTCTCTTAAGATATGCCTGTATTTTCCTTGTTTCAATTTGAATAAGACCATAAATAATAAACATCTTCCAATGACAATAAAATTTTGGAGCCATAGCAAACCACCAAAAACATACCCAACCACTTTTAAGGAAAAGTGGACACTGTTCTCATGATTTTCTTCTAGCTGACATTTTGGAACATGTAGAAATCTTGCAGGGGGCCCAAATAAAATTGGAAAAAATTTAATTAAAGAGGCAATAACATTTGTAGTCTAGTCTTTGAATGTTGACAAAATTCAGGCTTAATAAAAGTCCTCTTTGGAACAGTCTAAAATCCTGGAACAAGTAAAATTAGCTTTCTTCAAAGTTCTTTTGGAAGCAGGCTTTGATGAGAAACAGCAATTGAAGCAGTTGAGGCAGGAACAAGCAGAATGCTGGAATATGCAAAATGCTGAAACAAATGTGTCAATGTCTCAGCATGCTGAAAAATGATTCTCTTAGGTTTGATCAGCATCTCTGGTGTCTGTTTTTTGTTTTGTTTTGTGCAAACATATAATTTCTCACAAGAATTACAGAGTTCTAAAATTATAATTGTAAGAGTCCTGACCACAAAAATTGTACCAGGGAACTACTACAGGTGATAAACAGCTTTGGCACAGTGGGTGGATAACAACTTAACTAAAAAAAAAAATCAGTAGCACTCTTGTATAAAAAAAGACCAAATTGCTCAGAAAGAAATTAGGAAAACAAACAAAATGTTATCTAATAAGGCCATAACTCTTACCCCTAGCCAGACATTTCCTTACTGGGAACTAAACATGTAAATATATGAGCTTCAAGAGAATATAGCAATTTAAATCACCAGGAAGTGGAAGAAGAGGAAGGGACTTCTAGACTAAAAAAACAAACAAACAAAAAAAACATATTCATACTGAAATTTTATATTCAATAAAATGTTTAAAGACACAATTACTTCCAAGGTCTAAATAATAGGACTGACAATCTCCTTAGGGGAAAATATAGAATATTTCCATAATGGAGTATTATTCAGGTAAGAAAATGACATCATGATATTTTCAGGTAAATGGATGGAACTAGGAAAAATCATCCTGGGAGAAGTAACTAAAATGCAGAAAGACAAATATGGTATGTATTCACTTATTAGTTCTCCTAAGAGAGGGAGATGAAGTTCCAATAGGCCATCTGTTGTGACCATACCAGTGTTCCCCTAGGGGAATTGGGTGGCAGTTAAATGACTTGTTGGCACAGAGCATCCTACAGAAATTTTCAATCAACAGAGGTTGTTGTTATTAAATACATTGCTCTCTTCCCTTAACTGATAGATCAGTGTCATGTTCTTGGGTCCACAGAGATGCTTCCTTCTACATCAAATAGGATTGCATACATAGATCCACAGTCCAATATTATGCACAGTGAGAGACCTTAAAACAGCCAGCTCTGAATGGGATTTCCATATGAAATTATCCATGCCCTTAGGGATCTGGGAAGAATGTAGAAGTTGAGGCATGAAGAGTGTCATAAATAGAGGAAATTAAGACACAAGGATAACAATAGCCTGAGAATCAGGATACAGAGGAAGATTATGTAGGTATACTTGATAAGACCTGATAAGCTAGGGTCAGATAGATGGCAGAGGAGGACCTCTCTAATCAGCAAACTAGAGAAAGAGCATAGGGGTAGTACCAAGGAGGGTGGAAGGATTGGAAGGAGAAGAGGGTGGGGGAAGCAGAGGGGATAAAAAGTAAACAAATAATAAATAAATAGATAAGAAAAACTGTGATCAAGATGATGAAGAATAGAGCTCTTCAGGACTTGATAGCCTCTTCTTGGGGGTGGTACTAGGATAAGACAAGGATGAACTCACTTTTTTTAAAGGACTTGGCGTAGGGACTGATCATGTTCCAATGAATATAATAACAACACATAATTGATGTATTTTAATGAAAAAAATATTGAGACACATGGGAAGCAATTTGTACCTGGGAGCAATGTTAAAGGAGTGTAATGTATATTATAAGAAATTCCCACAAAAGCAATAAAAATAATATTGACAACTTTAATAATGATATTAAGTTGGAGAAAAGTTTCTTCTAAAAATGGCACAGTTTGACTTTGTAAGGCATATTTTCCAGGAACTCATTATGTAGCAAAGATTCCTAGCCATGAGCTAGTGGATACCCAGATACCTCAGACACCATGAGCTCAGATGGTACTTTTGATCAAGCAGTCCTGGCTCTAACACTATGTTTAGAGGGTTTGTGTGGAGAACCACAGCAAGAAACACAACTGCTCTTGTGTTTTAAGCATATAACACCAACCCATGTTTCTGTTGTGATGGCTCAGTTTTAACTCTAAACGCCAGAACCATTACAGTTCCACACTCACCACTGAGGAGGACACAGCTGCTGATCTAGCCAGGTCACCCTAGGAAACCCTGCTCATAGAGGGTTGGAAAAACTGGTGTGGAACAGCAACAGCTCTCAAAGAGTTTATAGAGGGTTGGAAAAACTAGTGTGGAACAGCACCAGCTCTCAAAGAGTTTATTGCCTTTCAGTTCTTCTTTTACGCTCACCAATCTTTCCCTGTTTCAGGCAAACCAGTCCAAGGAATTATCTGGATTCCTTCTTGTTTCCCTGCTCTTAAAAATTCAATATCCCAAGGAACTCTAGACCCTGCCAACCTATTATATCAAGAAGAATGTGAAGGTACATATAGTGAGTACACTAGTAATTGCTCAGTTCAAAGACATAATCTAGGATATTTCAGTTCCAAGACCACAATAGGTGACCACCTTCTCATTTGGTACATTCCCCTTAAACCCACATCACTTTGAAGCTTCCCTACTTAGGAAGCTGTCCAATTAAATGAAGTAAGTTTAATGTTTCACTTACTATCTGAAATTGAGACAGAGGTAAACAGAATTTGTAAAGATGTGGCATCTGGATAAAGGGATGAGACAAAGGCTTGTTGGGTTTCACAAAAAAAAGTCACATTTGCACAGGATCAGAGATACTGGACACTGAGGAAAGTTTGTTTATTCATCTTCCTGGAAACCTCAAGATTCTCTCAGGTTCTAATTGGCTGGGAGAGGGAATGATGCCATGAAACAGATGAAAGCCTGTAAGAGTTTCAGGAGCCAGTTATTAAAAGGGCCAAATGGACACCCTTCTTAAGAGAAAGGATGAGCAGCCCTATATGACTCCTCTGGGTAGCTGAACCCATACAATGCAGAGATGACAGTTCCTGTGTCCAAGACGCTTAGTTCAAGAAAAGTGTCATTTATTGCTTTCAAGTGGTCATTAATAAAGTCATGAGACTTTCACATTATCACAGATTCAGTTATCATTTGTTAAATACACAGATATGTTTTCAGTCAATGATGTACTTACTGTTCAAACCCTCCCTGACAAAAGCAAATCTTTGAACAAAGAACATTTAACTAGTACCTTGCTTATATTTTTATAGAGATGATCCAGGATGTCACATCAGCAAGCAGTCATCTATTTGTAGTTCTGCAACAGAACTGAGAGCTTTTCATACTGAATCACAAGTGGCAGGCAAACAGAGGGAGACAGATAGAGACAGAGCAAGAAGGAGCTAGAGAGACAGATTAAGAAATAGAGACTGAGATCTACAGAAACAAAGCTGTAAAATGACAGAGACTGAGAAACAGAGACTTGATTTTTTTCAGGTCACATCAACCTCAAAGCACATGCTCTTACAGTATAACTCCAATAGGAATTATATTATCTAACTGGGCCTACCGCCTAACACTTCCCAGATATTTCCTTACCAAGGACTCCACATGTAAAAAGATGAGCTTAAAGAGGACAGTGCAATTCAAATCACGAGGAAGTGGATGAAGATAAAGACGCTTCTAGGCTAAAAGACTATAGTTATCCTAATATTATTTCATTCTATACAATGAGTAAATTACCAGCCACTTCCAAGGACTAAAGAACAGGACTGACAATCTTCTTTGAGAAAATGTGGAATATTGCCATAACAGCGTATTATTCATCTAAGAAAAATGACATCATGATGTTTTCAGGCAAATGGATGGAACCAGGAAAAAGCATCAGAAATAACTAAAATGAAGAAAGAAAATTATGGTATGTATTCGTTTATTAGGAGATCTCCTAATAGTGGGGCATAAAGTACCAATAGGCCATCTATGATGACCAAACCAGTCTTAAACTAATGCAATTGGGTTGCAGTTAATTGAGTTTTTGGACCAGGGCATTCTAACTAAATTCAAGAAACCCAGGCTGTTGTTATTAAAATCTGTTGCTCTCTGCCCTCAACTGACAGATCAGTGTCATGATATTGTATTCACTTATATGCTTCCTTCTGCATCAAATGGAATTGCATATAGGGATCCACAGTCTGATATTATGCAGAGACCTTAAAACACACAGCTCTAAATGGGATTTCCCTATGAAATTCTCCCTCCCTTCAGAGCTCTTGAAAGACTGCTGGATAGGAGGCAGGAAGAGTGACAGAAGGAGAGAGAATTTAGGACACAAGGCCTAAATTAGTCAGCAGATGAAGATGATGCAACCAGGCTTAATGAGACCCGATAAGCAAGGGTCAGATAGTAAGGGGAGGAGGACAACCCCTATCAGGGAATTAGAGAATAGGAATAGGGGTAGAAGAAGGTGTGTTGTTTGGACTGGAATGTCAAGAGAGAGTTGGCTGCAGAGGAGATACAAAATCATCAAATCTTAATAAATAAAAATATAAGAAAACTGTCATCAAGGTGATAAATTGGGTGGTGGGTCAAGATGGGGACCATCACTTTGCATTGTTTCAGAGAGCCAGACAAACCATAACTTCGAAACTGGTGAGTAAAGGGGAAACTGAAGCCCAGAAATCCACTTTGTGACTTCATGAAGGAGGGGGGTACAGCACAATAGTGGAGAACTCTTTGATGAAGGTCAGGCACAGAGTTCTTGTGAATGGAAAAGGGTACTTTCCTTCCTTGGGCCTCCCTTCAACTAGGAGTAGCAGAGCCACAGAGCCAAGGGATGCAGATCTTGCTTCCTGAGAACTGAGACAGCAGAAGTGGGAACACTAGCACTGCACCCTCACCAGTCAGCATAACCTGCATGTTGAACCCCAGATCTGAAGTAAAAGCCTGCCTGGGTGCCACTCCCAATAGTTGCCAGCTCTATCGACTCTGCAGTCTTACTCTACTTCATGGGGCTGCTTAGTCCCTCAGTGGCAGACAGAGGGCTGTGCAATGGTATGTGGGGTGGTCCTGCAAAAATACCCAGGTGTACCAAGCGTTTAGCCAGGAAACTGGCTCCACAGGACTTCCTGGCAGGCAACTATACATCCGAGTTCTGCACCCACATCTGGACTCCTGAGTACACTGGCTACAACACCACCAAGGTATCTGAGCAAACATTTGACTCAAAGAACAGGAGTATTCCCTGTGCTTTATGTTTGACCTGCTACAGAGTGAATACTCCCCCTAGTGCCTGCAGAGCCCCAGGTCTAGGGTGCTTCTAAGCTAGCAGCCAGACATCAGAAACCTCCCACCCACACATCCACTGTGGGAAATGAGAGTATCCTGAGACAGGGAGATGGCAGCTCTGTGGCACCACAAGTCGAGTTTAGGCAAATAACTCCTGGAGCTCAGTTAGAGACAATACCAGTAGTCTGTAAGCCACTGACATACCCAGGAAATTTGTGCACACGATCAAACCAGTGCATGTGATAACTTCAGTGCCTGCAAATCCTTTGGTGACCTCAAGGTTCCCTTTCCTCAAATGAAGGCCTCTACATACTCTAACACCCTGTTCCTCAAGGAAAACTTCCATGCACACATATGCTTACACACTTGCCTCAATCTTTCCTTCTGCACAGACTTCCCTCTCACAGGAACAAGTAAAGCACCAATGCACAGTCTGAAATCTTTGGACCACTGTAATTTCCCTGAAGAATTCTCCAGACAGCAGAGAAAGATAATAACAATATGAACTGCTGAATCCAAGAGAAAACAGTGAAGTACAGAGATGAACAAATGCCTAGAGGTCGGCGAAAGAACACACCCAACAAAAATCAAAAAATCATGGTCTCACCAGCAACTCCCCAAATCAATGGATATCCAATTCTTCAGAAACACAGTAAAATGACTTTAAGATATGCTTATCCATTTATTAGAGTCATGTAAAAAGGAAACAAACAAATGTCTCAGAGAAATAACCATGCAAATAGAAGGACAAGTAGAGGCAAAATTAGTGAAGTATAGAGAAAAAACAAAACAAAACAAAACAAAAAAACAAACAAAAAAGTAGAGGCCATCATACGGAGACAGGAAGCCACATTCAAACAGATGAAGGAAATGGTAAAACTCCAATTCAATGTAAACAACTATAGCCAAGAAAACACAGGATACATAAATGTCCCTACAAAAATTAAAAAAAAAGCATTGAATCACAGTAAGACCACCAACGCTACAATAAAAGGAACTAACATTTACTGGTCACTAATATCTGTCAACATCAGTGGACTAAACTTTCCAATAAAAAGACACAGACTAACAGAATGGGTGCAGAAACAACATCCCACATTCTGTTGCATCCTAGAAACACACCTTTGCAACAAATAAAAGCAAAACCTCCCAGTGAAGGGCTGAAAAAATGATTTCCAAGCAAATGGCCCCAGAAAACAAGCTGGGGTAGAAATCCCATTCTCTAATAAGTTAGAATTTCAACCAAAATTAATCAAACAAGATGAGGGACAATACATCCTGATCAAAGGAAAAATCCACCAGGAGGATATAAGAGCACCTACATTCATAAAGAAAACATTATTAAAGCTTAAATCACACATTGATCCCAACACCTTAATAGTGGGAGACTTTAAAACCCCACTCTCACCAAAGGACAGATCAGATAGAAACCAAATAGAGAAATAAAGGCACTTACAGAGGCTCTAATTCAAATGAGCCTAACAAATGTCTAAAGAACTTTTCACCCAAACTCAAGAATATACCTTCTTTTCAGCACCTCATGGAACCATTTCCAAATAAACCATAGAGTTGGTCACAAAGCAAACCTCAACAGATACACGAAGATTGAAATAATCCTCTATTCTATCTGACCACCATGGAATAAAGCTGGACCACAACAATAATATAAATAACAGAAAGCCTATACACACATGGAACCTGAACAACTTACTACTCAATGTCAGCTGGGTTAAGGAAGCAATAAAGAAAGAAAGACTTCCTAGAATTCAATGAAAACGAAGGCTCAACAATACCTAAATTTATGGGACACAATGAAAGCAGTGCTCAGAGGAAAATCCATAGCACAAAGTGCCTACAAGAACAAATTTGTAACATTGTAATCAAGCAACCCAGTGGCCCAACTGAAAGCCTTAGAAAATAAAGAAGAATATGGATAGAAAAGGAACAGACTGCTGGAAATACTCAAACTCAGGGCTGAAATCAATCAATTAGAAACAAATAAAAATTTTAAACAATCAGTGAAACCAAAAGCTGTTTCTTTGAGAAAATCAACAAGATACACAAACCTTTAGCCAAACTATCTAAAAGGCAGAGAGAAACTATCCAAATCAGCAAAATCAGAAATGAAAAGTGGTACATATTTACAGACACTGTGGAAATCCAAACAATCATCAGGTCGTACTACAAAAGCCTACATGCCACAAAATTTGAAAATCTAAATGAAATGGACAATTTTCTAGAAAGATTCCATCTACCAAAATTAAGTCAAAGTCAGGTAGAATGATTTAATAGGTCTATATACCCCAAGGAAATTGAAGCAGTCATCAACAGTCTCCCTTCTAAAAAAAAGCCCTGGGCTAGATGTTTTCAGTGCAGAATACTACCAGACCTTCAAAGAAGTGCTAATTCTAATTCTCTTCAAACTACTCCACAAAACAGAAACAGGATGAGCTTTACCAGTCTCATTCTGTGAAGCTACAGTCACCATAATACCTAAACCAGACAAAGACCCAACAAAAAAAGAGAACTTCCGACCTATCTCTCTTAAGAACATTGATGCAAAAATACTCAATAAAATACTCACAAACTGAATCAAAGAGCACATAAAAGATATTCACCATGACCAAGTTGGCTTCATTCCAGGAATATAAGGATGGTTCAGTATATGAAAATCCATCAATGTAATCCAGTATATTAACAAACTGAAGGAGAAAAACCACATGATCTTCTCCTTAGATGCCAAAAAAGCATTTGACAAAGTCCAACATCCATTCATTTTAAAGTATTGGAGAGATCAGGAATACAAGGCACATACCTAAATATAGTAAAGGCAATATACAGCAGGCCTATAGCCAACATCAAACTCAATGGAGAGAAACTTAAATCAATCCCACTGAAATCAGAGACAAGGCAAGGCTGCCCACTCTCTCCATATCTATTCAACATAGTACTGGAAGTCCTAACTAGAGCAACAAGAGAACTAAAGGGGATCAAGGGGATACAAATCAGAAAGGAAAAGATCAAAGTTTCACTATTCACAGATGACATGATAGTATACATGAGTAATCCCAAAGAATCAACCAGAGAACTCCTTCAGCTGATGAACACCTTCAGCAAAGTGGCTGGATACAAAATTAATTAAAAAAAAAATCAGAAGCCCTCCTATATACCCAAAACAAAAGGGCCAAGAAAGAAATCAGGGAAACGACAACTTCACAATAGCCACCAATAACATAAAGTACCTTGGGGTGACTTTAACATAGTAGATGAAAGATATATTTGAAAAAATCTTCAAGTTTCCAAAGAAAGAAATTGAAGAAGTAAATGGAACCTAATAGAAGACCCCGAAATAAACCCAAACATCGATAAATATTAATTTTTGACAGAAAAGCTAAAATCATTCAATGGAAAAAGGACAGCATCTTCAACAAATGGTTCTGGTCAACTGCTTGTCTACATGCAATAAAATGAAAATAGATCCATATTTAACACCTTGTACAATCCTGAAGTCCATATGGATCAAAGACCTCAACATAAAACCAGATACATTAAATTGGTTTGAAGAAAAAGTAGGAAAGAGTCTTGAACTGATTGGCACAGGAGATAACTTTCTGAAGAGAATATCAACAGCACAGGCTCTTAGGGCAACAATGAATAAATGGGACCGCATGAAACTGAACAGCTTCTGTAAAGCAAAAGATATTATCATCAGAACAAAACAACTGCCTAGAGACTGGGAAAGGATCTTCACGAACCCTATATCTGACAGAGGGCTGATAATATCCAGAATATATAAAGAACTAAAGAAATTAAAAAGCAATAAACCAAGCAATTCAATTAAAAAATGGGGTGCAGAGCTAAACAGAGAATTCTCTGCAGAGGAATTTAGAATGGCAGAGAAACACCTGAAGATATGCTCTAGTGCTTAGATATCAGAGAGATGCAGATAAAACAAACCTGATGTTTCACCTTCCACCCATCAGAATGGCAAAGGTTAAAAACTCAAGTGATAACACATGCTGGAGAGTTTGTGGAGAAAGGGTAACAATCCTCCATGGCTGGTGGGAATATAAACTCGTACAACCACTATGGAAATCAATCTGGCACTTTCTCAGTTAGGAATAGCACTTCCTTGGTATCCAGCTATGCCACTCCTAGGCATATAGAAAAGATGCTCAAGTATACAACACAGACATTTATTCAAACATGTTTATAGTAGCTTTATTTGTAATAGCTTTATTTGTAATAGAAGCTGGAAAAAACCCAGATGTCACTCAACGGAGGAATGGATACAGAAATTGTGGCACTTTTACACAATGGAATACTACTCAACAATTAAAAACAAGGAATTCTTGAAATTTGCAGACAAATGGTGGGATCTAGAAAAGAGCATCCTGAGTGAGGTATCCCAGGAGCAGAAATAAACACATGGTATATATTCACTTATATGGTCATAAAAGATATGATAAATATACTAAAATATGTGCACCTAAAGAAGATAAACAAAAAAGAGGATCAGGGGTAAAATGATCAATCCTCAGTTGGAAAGACAAATGGGGTAGGCATGCATGGGAAGTAGGAAAATACAAAAAAAAAATAGTAGAGGAGCCTATCAGAGAGGGCCTCTGAAAGATTCATTCCTAACAGCTTATCAAAGAAGATGTTGAGACTCATAATCAAATATTCTATAGATTTCATGGAATCATGATAAAAGGAGTTAGTATGAATGGGAAAGGACAGGAGATCCAAAAGGACAAAATATATCAGGGCACATAGTTTCTCTATGAGACTGTTTCTCCAACCAAGTACCATGTATGGATATATCCTAGAAGCCCTACTCGGACGAAGCCCATGGAAGCTTAGTATCAAGTGAGTTTTCCTAGTTAGGGAACAGGAAATATTTCTGACATGAACACAATGACTGGCTTCTTTACATAGCCCCCCTCCCTGAGGGAGGAAAGCCTTGCTAGGTTACAGAGTAGGACATTGTATCCAGTCCTGAAGACACCTGACAAGCTAGGGTCAGATGGACAGGGAGGAGGACCTCCCCTATGAGAGAACTTGGAAAGGGACAGGAAGGAGATGAGGGAGGGAGGGTGGAAATGGGAAGGAATGAGGGAGGGAACAATGGCTGGGAAACAAAGTAAATAACCTTATGTTATTAAAACATAAATATTAAAAAAATATTTACATGTGATGAAGTATAGAGCTCTTCAGGACTGATGGCTTCTTTTTGGTGTTGTTGCCAGGATGCCACAAGTATGAACTCAGTTTTCTTTGAGGGACTTGGCACTCTGACTCTGATCATATTCCAATGAATATATGAACAACACATACTTCAATTGATGTATTTTAAAGAAAAATATTTTAATGTGACACGTGGGTAAAAATTTGATCCTGGGATCAATGGAAAAGGAGTGTAATGTTTAATATATCAAATTCCACATAAGCCATAAAAATAATATGTTGATGACTTTTACAATGACTATTAACATTGAGAAAAGATTCCACTAAAGGAGGGCAAAATTTGACTTTTGAAGGCATGCTTTCCAGGAACTGATTATGTAGCATAGAATCCTAGCCATGAACTTACTCAGCTACCACAGAACCCATCTGCTCAGGTGGCAATCTGAGAAAGCAGTCCTGGCACTATAATTACATTTAGAGGGCTTGTCTGGAGGAACACAGCAGGAAAGACAGCTGTTTTTGTGTCGTAAGCATATTACATGAATGCATTTATCTGTCCTGAGGGCCAGTTTTAACTGTAAACCCCAGGGACAGGCAGAGTTCTCACTGACCATTGAGTAGGACACAGCTGCCGAATTGGACAAGTCATTCAAGGCAAACCTCTCATAAAGGATTGCCAACCCTAGTGTAGAACAGCCCCATCTGTCAAGTTGTTTATTGAGTCTTAGTTCTCCTTAGTTCTACATGGATCTTTCTCTGTATCACCCAATCCAGTTGCAGGAATTGTCTGGTTTCCTATGGTTTTCACTGCTCTTAATGACTCAATAAAGCAGGGAAACCTAGGCCCTGCCAACCTAATATATCAATAAGAATGGGAAGGTACATTTAGTCAGTAACCTGGTAACTACTCAGTTCTAAGTCACAACCTGGAAAATTTCAGATCCAAGACCACAATATGAGACCACATTGTCATTTGGTACATTCGACTTAATCCCACATCACTCTAAAGCTTTACTACATAGGAAGCTTTCAACTTAAATAAACATTAAAGTTCATTTCCTACCTGACATTTTCACAGAGGTAAACAGAAGTAAGTTGTGGGATCTGGATAAAGGGATGAGGCAAAGACTTGTTGGGTTGCATAAGAAAAAGTCACCTGTGCACTAGATCAGATATACTGGACACTGAGGAAAGTTTGTCTACTCATCTCAATGGAAACCCCAAGATTCTCACAGGTGCTAATTAGCTGAGAGAGGGAATGATGTCTGAAACAGGTGAAAGCCAGTAAGAGTTTCAGGAGCCAGTTATTAAAAGGGCCTGTGAGATCTAGAAAAGATCATTCTGAGTGAAATATCCCAGAAGGAGAAAGACAAACATGGTATATACTCACTTATATAGACCTATAAGATATGATAAACATAATGAAATCTATACACCTAAAAAAGATAATCAAGAGAGTGGACATGGGGTAAGGTGATCAATCCTCGTTCAGAAAGACAGATGGGATGTGCATTGAATGTATGACAGGAGTCTACTGAGCGCATCTGAAAGACTCTAATTAGCAGTGTTTTCAAAGCAAAGACTCATCACTCATCTTTGGCAGAGTACAGGGAATCATAAGAAAGTAGGGGAGTTAGTCTGATGGGGAAAGGATAGGAGCTCCACAAGGACCAAATATATCTGGGCACAGGGTCTTTTCTGAGACTGACATTCAACCAAGGACCATGTATGTATATAACCTAGAACCTCCACTCAGATGTAGCCTGTGGTATCTCAGTAACCAATTGGTTTCCCAAAGTGAGGGGAACAAGGACATTTCTAACAGGAACTCAATGACTGGCTCTTTGGCCTCCCTACCCTGAAGGGCGGAGCAGTACTGTTAGGCCACAGAGGAGGACTTTGCAGCCAGTCCTGAAGATACCTGATAAAACAGGATCAGATGAATGGGGAGGAGGTCCCCCCCATCAATGGACTTGGAAAGGGGCATGGTGGATATGAGGGAGGGAAGGAGGGACTGGGAGGGAATGATCGGGACAAGGCTGGAATACAGAGTTAATAAAATGTAACTGATAAGAAAAAAATAAAATTAAAAAAAGACAAAATTAAAAAAATAAAAATAAAAAATAAAAAGGCCTGGTGGACAGCCTGCTTGAGAGAAAGGCTACATGGCTCAATCTGGGCAGCTGAAAGCTCCCAATCCAGAGGTGACAGTTCCTATGTCCAAGACTTTTATTCAGGCAAAGTGTCAGATATTTCTTTCAAGTGGCCATTAATAATATCATATGTCTTTGATATGTGACTTTCGCATTATCATAGACTCCATTAGTATTTGTTAAATGCACATATATGTCCTCTGTCATGAAAATATTTACTAGGAAAATGTTCCTGACAGAAGCAATTCTTTGACCAAAATTGGATTAATTGTGACCTTGCTTACATTTTTACAGAAACCAATATATCACCTCAGCAAGCATTTATTTTTTTTGTCCTTCAGCAGAACTGAGAGATTTCATGCTGATCTACAAGCTGCAGGCAGGTGTCTGTGAGAGATAGAGAAATTGCTAGTGAGACAGATTGAGAAACAGAAAACAAGACCAACAAAAACAAAGATAAAATGTGACAGAGACAGAGACTGACATGCCATTCTGTCTGGTCAATTTCATTAGCATATCAACATTAAAGCACACCATCCTATAATATCACTCCTAAAGGAATTATATTATACAACAAGGTCATTTCTCCTAACCATTCCCATACATTTCTTATGTAAATGGCTGACCTTTCAGGGGACACTGCAATTCAAATCACCAGGAACTGGAAAAAGATGCAGGGACTTCTAGGCTAAAAGAACATAGTTATTATGATAGTTTCTCACTCAATACAATGTTTAAAGGCCAGTTATTTCCAATTTCTAAAGAAGAGGGGTGTCACTCTTCTTTGGGGAAAATGTGAAGTATTTCCATAACGAAGAATTATTCAGCTAAGAAAATGACATCAGGATATTTTTAGGCAAATGATGGAACCAGGAAAATCATTCTGGATTAATAAACTAAATTCCAGAAAGAAATGTTATGTATTCACTTATTATAATGTCCTAATATAAAGTTCCAATAGGCCATCCTTTGTGACCAAACCAAACTTGCATTAGTGGGATTGGATGGCAGTTAATTGAGTTGTTGGGCTAGGCCATCATAAAGAAATTTTAATGAAAGGCATGCCATTGTTATTAAAATATGTTGCTCTCTGCCCTCAAATGATAGATCAGTGTCATGTCTTTGGATCCACAGAGATGCTTCCTTCTGCATCAAATGAAATTTCTTACAGAGACTCACAGTCTGACATTTAGCAGAAAGACCTAAAATAGCCAGTTCTAAATGAGATTTCCCTATAAAATTCTCCCTCCCCTTAGAGCTCTTGGAAGCTTGCAGGAGGAGAGTCAGGAAGAGTGTACTAAGTAGAGGGAATTGAGGACACAAGGAGAACAGTGCTCTGAGAATCAGGCTGCAGAAGAATATGCAGCCAGGATTGTTGAGATATGAGAAGCTAGGGTCAGATAGAAGAGGGACTAGGATCTCTTCAGTCAAGGAAGTAGATAGAGGGCATAAGGATAGTAGAAGAAGAGTGGGTTGGACTGGAAGGAGAATTGGTAAGGGGTAACAGTGGAAATACAATGTAAACAAATCATAATAAATAAATGCATTTGAAAAACTAATAAAGGTGATGAAGTATAAAGCTCTTCAGGACTGATGGCCTCTTCTTAGTGGTTGTGTCAGTGTAATGTACAGATGAGCTCAGTTTTCTTGAAGAGACTTGGCACTGAGATTCTGATCATTTTCCAATGAGTATATGAATAACACATACTAGAACTGATGTATTTTAAAGAAAAAAAATGTGTGACTCAAGGTTGGGAATTTGAACCTAGAAACAATGGAAAAGGAGTCTAATGTATATTATATGATTACCACATATTCAATAAAAATAAAATTTTGACAACTTTTACAATGATTTTTAACATGGAGAAAAGATTCCACTAAAGGAGGGCAGAGTTTGACTGTGTAAGGGATGCTTTCCAGGAACTCATTATGTAGCAGAGTATCCTAGTCATGAACTAGTGGTTACACAGCTACTTCAGACCCTGTGATGTCAGGGGCCACTTTTGAACAAGTGGTTCTGCCACTAACACTATGTTTAGATGGTTTGTCTGGAGGACAACATCAAAAAAAGCTTCTACTCTTGTGTTCTAGGTATATAACAGGTACCCATTTCTCTGTCCCAAAGGTCCAGGTTTAACACTAAACCCCTGAAATAGGATGATTTCTTAATGACCACTGAGTAGGACACAACTGTCTATCCAGTAAGGTCAGTCAAGGCAAACCTCCTCATAGAGGATTGGCATTTATAGTGTATAACATTCCCAGCTGTCAAATAGTTTATTGCCCCTAAATTCTCCTTTTACACTCATCTATCTTTCCCTGTTTCAGCCAACCCAGTCCCAGGAATTGTCTGGTTTCCATATCTTTTACCTGCTGTTAAAGTCTCAAAACCCCAGGGAACCCTAAACCCTGCCAGCCTATAATATCAATAAGAATATTAAGGTACATTTAGTGAGTATGTTAGTAACTGCTCAGTTCAACGTAACAACCTAGGAAATTTCAAGTCCAAGACCACGTTATGAGACCAATTTGTCATTCAGTGCATTCCCCTTAATCCCAAATCACTTTGATGCTTCCCTACTTGGGAAGCTTGTCCAGTTAAACAAACATAAAAGTTTCATTTCCTACCTTAAATTGTCACAGAGGTAAACAGGAGTAAAGGTGTGGGATCTGGATAAAAGGATGAGATAAAGGCTTGTTGGGTTTCACAAGAAAAAGTCACCTATATACAGGATCAGAGTTACTGGACACTGAGGAAAGTCTGTGTACTCATCTCCATGGAAACCTCAAGATTCTCTCAGGCTCTGACTGGCTGAGAGGCAGAATGATGTCATGAAATAAGTTAAAGAATGTTAGTATTTCAGGAGCCAGTTATTAAGAGGGCCAAGTGTACAGCCTGCGTGAGGGAAAGGCTTAGCAGCCCTACATGAGGCCCATCTGGGCAGCTGAAAATAGACACCCCAGAGATGTCAGTTCTTGTGTCCAAGAGTCTTAGTTCAGGTAAGCGTTCACATATTTTTTTAAAGTAGTCATTAATAAAGTCACGTGTCCTTGACATGTGAAGTTCACATTATCACAGATTCCATTATTATTTGTATAAGCACAGGTATGTCCACAGTCAGGGAATTACTTACTGGGAAAACACTCCCCGATCAAGGTAAATCTTTTAACAAAAAGTGTTTTTGACCTTGCTTATCTTTTTACACAGACCATCCAAGATGTCACATTGGCAATCAGTCATCTTGTTGTAGTATTCATCAGAACTGAGAG
Source organism: Meriones unguiculatus (assembly GCF_030254825.1). Taxonomy (NCBI): domain Eukaryota; kingdom Metazoa; phylum Chordata; class Mammalia; order Rodentia; family Muridae; genus Meriones; species Meriones unguiculatus. The sequence goes on from NW_026843709.1 coordinate 7,919,334, forward strand.
CTTTTCATACTTAACCACAAGGGGCAGGCAGAGAGAGGGTGACAGAGCAAGAGAGAGAAAGATCTAGAGAAACAGATTAAGAATAAGATTGAGACAGACAGAAACAAAGATACAACTTGACAGAGACCAAAAGACAGAGGTTCCATTCTGCCTGGTTACTTTTATTGGCATATCAACCTTTAAGTACACCCTAGTATATTATAACATAAAGAATTATATTTTTTTAATATTATTTTATTTTAATTTTTATTTGTTACACTTTATTCAGTTTGTATCCCCCCATAACTATCCCTCCTGTCCCAATTTAACCTTCCCTCCCCTTTTTCTACCATACCCCTCTCCAAGTCCACTCATAAGGGTGGTCTTCCTTTCCTTCCTTAGATTCCAATCTATCAGATTTCATCAGGAGTGACAAGATTTTCTTCCTTTAGGGCCTGGTAAGGATGCTCCCCTATCAGGGCTTTGTGATCAAAGAACTGGCCAATCAGTTCATGTCAGAGGAAGTGCCTATACCCATTACAGTGGTGTCGGGAGCCGCTCCCGCCATTACAAGATGGCGCCGGTTTCCTGCTTCCTGGTTCTTCTTGCCAAACGTTGTCTTGCGATGTACGCATGCGCCACTTTATGCTAATGTAGGTTTGGTTGTTCTCCCTATTGGAGAACACATGCTAATTGGGTTTTGTGTAGAGCACCAATCACAGACAAGCAAGTCACCCTGCTGGCTATTTAAGCAGAGCACGCACAGGGTTTGGGGTCCTTCTCCATCTACTTTCAAGAGCTTCGCAATAAAACTGCTGCTGGACAAATCCTCTGTTGCCGCGTCATCCTTATCGGCAAAGGCTGCGCGCGACACAGTGGAACCCCCTTGGACACTGAGGTTTCATGGGATACATCTGGGAAGGAATTGTAGGTTATTATCTCCCTGCATGGTATTTTGTTTAGAATATTAGGCTCAGGAATGACCCCTGGGCTCAGATAATTTGGTTCTGTTCCTCTAGTTGTGGAACTTCTGACCTCTCCAGATTTTACTATTCCCCACTTCTTTTAATAGATTCCATGCATTCTTCCCAAGAGTTGACCATAAGTCTCAGCATCTGCTTTGATAATCTACAGGGCAGAGCCTTTCAGAGGCCCTCTGTGGCAGGCTCCTAACTTTTCCCTGTTTTCTCCTTTATCTGATGTCCATCCTCTTTGCCTTTCGGAATGGGAATTGAGGATGTTAGCCAGATTTCTCCCTCTTGATTAGTTTTTTGGGTGTACAGATTTTAGTAGGTTTATCATATATTACATGTCTATATGCCTAGGTATATACTGTGTGTCTCTTTCTGTTTCTGGGATAGTTCACTTCAGTTCCAACCATTGACATGCAAATTTCATGATTTCTTGTTTTTTACTGCTGAGTAATATTCTATTGTGTAGCTGTACCACAATTTCTGTATCCATTCTTCAGTTGGTTGGGGGGGGGATCTGGATTGTTTCCAGATTCTGGCTATTATAAATAAGGCTCCTACAAACACAGAAGAGCAAATGTCCTTATTGTGTACTTGAGTCACTTTTGCATATATGCCTAGGAGTGGAATAACTGGATCTTGAAGAAACGCTATTCCCAATTGTCTTATAAAGTACCAGATTGATTACCAGAGTGCTTGTACAATTATACACTCCCACTAGCAGTGGTTCAAGTTTACATTCCCAGCAGCAGTGGAGGAGGGTTTGCTTTCTTGATGACCTTTCTAGTATATGTTGTTGCTTGAGTTTTTGAACTTGTCCATTTTGATGGGTGTAAGGAGAAATCTCAGTGTCATTTTGGTTTGATTTCCCTGATGGCTAATATGGTGAACATTTCTTTAAGTGTTTCTCTTTCATTTTATATTCCTCTATGGAGAATTCTCTGTTTACCTCATTTCCCTATTTTTTAATTAGATTACTTGATTTATTGCTTTTCAACATCTTTATTTCTTTAAATATACTGGATAATAGCTCTCTGTCACACAGAGGATTGGTGAAGTTTCTTTCCCAATCCATAGGCATTCGTTTTGTTTTGATGCCAGTGTCCTTTGCTTTAAAGAAGCTTTCCAGTTTCATGAAATCTCATTTACAATTGTTGTTCTTAGAGCCTGTGGTGTTGGTGTTCTGTTCAGGAATTTGTCTTCTATGCCAATGAGTTGAAGGTTCTTCCCTAATTTTCCATCCAACCAATTTAATGTGTCTGGTTTTATGTTGAGGTCTTTGATCCACTTGGACTTTAGTTTTGTTCAAGGCAATAAGTATGGATCTATTTGCTTTTTTCTACATGTAGATATACAGTTACAACAGCCTCATTTGTTGAAGATGCTATCTTTTTTCCGTTGTATGGTTTTGGCATCCATGTCAAATTCAGGTGTCCAAAATAAACTGGATTTATTTCTGGGTCTTCTATTTGGGTTCATTGATCCACCATTCTGTTTCTATGCCAGTACCATGCAGTTTTTACGAATGTTTGCTCTATAATACAGCTTGAGATTAGGGATGGTTATACCGCTAGAAGATCTTTTATTGTAGATGTTTGTTTTAGGTATTCTGGGTTTTTCTTGTTTTTCCATATGAATTTGAGAATTTTTCCTTCAAGTTCTCTAAAGAATTGTGTTGGTAATTTATGTGAATTGTGCTGAATCTGTAGATTGCATTTGGTAAGATGGTTATTTTTACAATGTTAATCCTGCCAAGCAATGAGCATAGGAGATCTTTTCATCTTCTGATATCTTCTTCTAATTCTTTGTTCAGAGTCTTGAAATTTTTTTTCATACAAGTCTTTGACTTGCTTGCTTGGGGTCATACCAAGTTATTTTATGTCTTTGACTGAATACAGGAACACATCAAAGATATCATCTACTATGACCAAGTTGTCTTCATCCCAGGTATGCAGGGGTGGTTCAATAAATGGAAATCCATCAAAGTGACGCAACATATTAACAAACTGAAATAAAAAAAAATAAAAAAAACATGATAATTTCTCTGATGCTGAAAAATCATTTGACAAAATACAACCACAATTCATGTTTAGTACTGGAAAGATCAGATGCACAAAATACATATCAAAATATAGTAAAGGCCATATACAGCAAGTCTATAGCCATAAAAACTAAACAGAGAGAAATGTAAAGCAATCCCACTGAAATCAGGGAAAAGTCCAGGATGCCCACTCTCTCCATATCTCTTCAACACAGTTCTGGAAGTACTTGCTAGAGCAATAAGACAATTGAAGTAGATCAAAAAGAAAGAAATGAAAAAGGAAGAATTCAAACTATCAATATTTGCAGGCTATATGATACTGTACCAGAGTGACCCAAAAAATTCTACCAGGGAACTCATACCACTGATAAACATCTTTGCAAAAGTGGTAGGATACAAAATTAAATCAAATAAATTAGTAGCCGTCCTCTATACAAAAGAAAAAAGGGCTGAGAAAGAAATTAGGAAAACGAAAGGAATTATATTTTCTAACAAGGCCATACCTCCTAACCCTAACCAGACATTTCCTCACTGGGACTCCACATGTAAATAGCAGGACTTAAAGGGGACAATTAAATTCAAATCACCAAAAAGTAGGAGAAGAAGGGAATTGTAGGCTAAAAAATCTTAAGTATCCTGATCGTTCTCTTACATAGTCATTCTGCGAGTTTGTCATTCAATTACAATGAGCAAAGTCCAAGCAACTTCCAAGGTCTAAAGAACAGGAGTGACAATCTCCTTTGGGGAAAACATGGAATAGTTCCATAATTAAGTATTATTCAGCTAAGAAAATGACAGAATGATATTTTCAGGTAAATGAATGGAACCGGAAAATTCATGGTGGGTGGAATAACCAAAATGCAGAAAGACAAATATGGTATGTATTAACTTATTAGGGTGTCTCCTAATAGTGCGGGATTAAGTCATCTATTGTGACCAAACAAGTCTTCTACTAGAGGAATTGGATAGCAGTTAATTGAGTTGTTGGTTCAGGGCATCCTATGGAAATTGTCAATCAACCCAGGCTGTTATTAAAATATGTTGTTCTTTGCCTTCAATGGATATATCAATGCCATGTTCTTTGATCCACAGAGACGCTTCCTTCTGCATCAAATTGGACTACATACAGAGACCCACCGTCTAACATTATGTACAGATAGACATAACATAGACCTTAAAAGACCCAAAACGGGATTTCTTTATGAAATTCTACCTTCCCTCAGTTCTCTGGGAATCCTGCAGGAGAGGAGGCAGGAAGAGTACCATAAGTAGAGGGAATTGAGGATGCAAGGAGAACAATGCCCTGAGAATCAGGCCACAGAGGAAGATGATGCAGCCAGCTTTTATCAGAACTGATAAGCTAGTGTCAAATACAGGAGACCCTCCTTTATCATGGAACTAGAAAAAAAACATAGAAATAGAAGAAGGAGGGTGGGTGGGACTGGAAGGAGAAGAGTGAGGGGGAAGCAGTGGGGATACAAAGTGAACTATTTGTAATAAATGAAAATGTAGGAAAATCTGTGATCAAGGTGATTAAGTATAGAGATTTTCAGGACAGGACTGATGGTTTCTTCTTGGGTGTGGTGGCAGTGTGCAGCAATAATAAACTGAGTTTTCTTTAAGGGAATTGGCATTGAGACTCTGATCATGTTCCAATGAGTATATGAAAAAAAATTACTTCAATAGATGTATTTTAAAGAAAAAAAATTAGTGTGACACTTAGGTAGGAATTTGAACCTGAGAACAATACAAAGGGGGTGTAATATACGTAATATGAAATTGCCACATAATCAACAAAAAATAATATGTTGACAACTTTTACAATAACTTTTAACATGGAGAAAAGATTCCGCTAAAGGAGGGCAGAGTTTGACTTTGTAAGGCATTTTTCCAGGTACTCATTATGTAGCAGAGAATCCTTGCCATGAACTAGTGGCTACACAGCTATGTCAGACCCCATGAGCTCAGAGGGCACCTCTGAACAAGTAGTCCTCGATCTAACATTAGAGTTAGAGCATTTGTCTAGAAGACAATATCAGGTAACACAGCTGCTTTTGTATCCTAGGCACATAACACTGACCCATTTCTCTGTCCTGATGGTCCAGTTTTAAATGTAAAACCTGAGACCAGGAAACTTGTTCACTGATGACTGATTAGGATACAGCTGCCTATCTAACCAGGTCAGCCAAGGCAACCCTGCTCATAGAGGGTTGCCAACATTAGTGTGGTATAGAACCAGCTGTCATATAATATCTTGCCCTTCAGTTCTCTTTTTCAGACACCTATCTTTGTCTATTTCAGCCAAACCACACCTAGGAATTATCTGGTTTCCTTCTCTTTTCCCTGCACTTAAAGTTTCAATACCCAAGGAAACTGTAGACCCTGCCACCAGACTATATCTATAAAAATGGGAAGGTACATTTAGTGAGTATCCCAGTAACTGATCAGTTCAAAGTCCCAACCTAGGAAATTTCAAATCAAATAACAGAGTAGAAACCACCTTGTCATTCAGTGCATTTCCCCTTAATCCCATATCACTTTGAAGATTCCCTACTTAGGAAGCTGTCTAAGTAAATAAACATTAAAGTTTCATTTCTTACCTTACATCGTCACAGCAGTAATGAGGAGTAAAGGTGGGGAATCTGTATAATGGAATGAGATAAAGGCTTTTTGAGTTTCAAAAGAAAGAGTCACGTGTACACTGGATCAGAGATACTGGACACTGAGGAAAGTTTGTTTACTCATCTCTATGGAAACTTCTGATTCTCTCAGGTGCTGATTGGCTGAAAGGGAGAATGATGTCATGAAACTTGTGAAAGCCAGTAAGAATTTCAGGAGCCAGTTATTAAAAATGGCCAGCCTTCTTAAAGAGAAAGGCAGAGCAGCCATACATGCCTCAATCTGGGCAGCTCAAAGCACACAAACCAAAGATGACAGTTCCTATGTCCAAGACTCTTAGTTCAGGAAAAGTGTCATACATTTACTTCATGTGGTCATTAATGAAGTCATGTTATGTTCACATTATTACAGATTCCATTATTATTTGTTAAATGCACAGATATGTCCTCAGTCAGTGAATTATTTTGAAAATGCTCCTTGACCAAGGCAAATCTTTGAACAAAAAGCATTTAATTGGAACCTTTATTATATTTTTACAGAGACCTTCAGGATGCCATGTCAGCAAGCAGTCATCTTGTTGTAGTCCTTCAGCAGAAATGAGAGCTTTTCATTCTGAATCACAAACAACAGGCAGAGAGAGTGAGACAGACAGAGATAGAAGGAAAAAGACCTAGAGAAACAGATTCAGAAATAGAGAGATCAAGACCTACAGAAACAAAGATATAAAGTGACAGAGACTGAGAGACACAGACTCCCTTCTGTATGGTCACTTTCATTAGCATATCAACCTCAAAGCAAACAGAATTACATTTTTTTAGTCTTTTTATTTTAAGTTTTATTAATTAAAATTATTCACTTTGTATACATCCCTAAAACCCTCCTCCTCTCTGCCTTACCACCCCCTTCTCCACACATGCGCTTCCCCAAGTCCACTAAAATGGAGGTCTTCCTCTCCTTCCTTCTGATGCTAGTCTATCACAAATCATCAGGATTGGATGCATTGTCTTCCTCTGTGACCTGGTAAGGCTGCTCTCCCATCAGGGTGAGATGATCAAAGAGCAGGGTAATCAGTTCAGGTCGGAGGCAGTTCCTGTTCCCATTACTATGGAACCCACTTGGTTACTGAACTTCCTTGGGCTACATCTGTGCAGGGGTTCTTAGTTATATGCATGCTTAGTACTTGGTTGAAGTATGTTTCTCAGGAAAGATCCCTGAGCTCAGATTATGTTGGTTCTGTTGCTCTCCTTTTGGAGCTCTTGGCCTCTCCAGATCTATTTCCCCCTTCTTTCATTAGATTCCATGCACTCTTTCTAAGAGTTGACCATATGTCTCAGGTTTGCTTTTATAGTCTGCAGGGCAAAACTTTTCAGAAGACCTCTGTGGCAGTCTTCTAACTTGTTCCCTGTTTTCTCCCTCTTCTGATGTCCACCCTCTTTGTATTTCAGGATGGGGATTGAGCATTTTAGCCAGAGTCCTCCTTCTTTATTAGTTTCTTTAGATATACAGATCTAAGTATAAGTATAAGATCTAAGATCTAAGTAGGTTTATCTTATATTGTATGTCTGTTAGTGGGAATATACCATATGTGTGTTTCTGCTTCTGGAATACATCACTCAGGAAGATCTTTTCGAGTTCCCACCATTGACATGCAAGTTAAATTATTTCCTTGTTTTTTATTGCTGGGCTATATTTTACAGAGTAGATGTATCACAATTTCTGTATCCATTTTTCAGTTGGGGGGCACTTGGGTTTTTTTCAGGTTCTTGTTATTACCAATAAAGCTGCTACAAACACTGTTGAGCAAATGTCCTTATTGTGTACAGTACATGAGCCCGTTTTGGATATATTCCTATAGGTGAATAGCTGAATCTTGAGGAATTGCTATTCCTAATTATTTCTGCTTTGGGGATAGATCACTCAGGATGATCCTTTCCAGTTCAAACAATTTACCTGCAAATGTCTTGATTTCATTGATTTTAATTGCTGAGTGATATTCTATTCTGTAGAGGTATCACAATTTCTATATCCATTCTTTAGTTGAGGGGCATCTTAGTTTTGTGTATTACAAATAAAGCTGCTATGAACATGGTTGAGCAAATTCTATATTGTGTACTTCAGCCACTTTTGAATATATGCCTACAAGTGGTATAACTGGATCTTGAGGAAGCATATATCCTAGTTGTCTAAAAAAGAAACAGATTTATTTCCAGAGTGGTTATACAAGTTTATATTCAAACCAGCAATGGAGGAGGTGTATCCTCCTCCACAACATTTCCACCATGTGTTGTCCTTGACTTTTTGAGTTTTTGAGTTTCTTCTAACCAAGTTAATGTGTCCTGGTTTTATATTGAGGTCTTTAATCCATTGGAATTCAGTTTTTTGCAGAGTGATAAGTATGGATTATTTGGATTTTTCTATACGTAGATATTGAGTTAGACCAGCACTATTTGTTGAAGAAGCTAGCTTTTTTTTCCATTGTATGGTTTTGTCATCTTTGTAAAAAATCAGGTATCCATCGAGTTTGGATTTATTTCTTGTCTTCCATTTGGTTCCATTGATCTACCATTCTGTTTATATGCCAGTACCATGCAGTTTTCATTACTGTTGCTTTATAGTACAGCTTGAGATCAGGGATGGACATAGCTCCAGAAGATCTTTTATTGTAGATGATTGTTTAAGTAATTCTAGATTTATAGTTTTTTCCATGTGATTTTGAGAATTTTCTTTCAAGGACTGTAAAGAATTGTGTGATAATTTTTGAGAATTGCATTTAATATGTACATTGCTTTTGGTGAGATGGCCATTTTTATAATGTTATTCCTGCAAAGCCATGATCATGGAAGATCTTTCCACCTTCTGTTATTATCTTCTAATTGTTTATGCAGAGTCTTAAAATTTTTTTCATACAAGTCTTCGTAAACTTTGTAAAATTTGTAAACTTTTACAACCAGTCTGAAAATCAATCTGGCATATTCTCAGACAACTAGGTATAATGCTTCCTCAAGATCCAGCCATACCACTCCTAGGCAAGTATCAAAAAGAGGCTCAAGTACACAATAAGGACATTTGCTCAACCATGTTTATAGCAGCTTTATTTGTAATACACAGAAGTTGGAAACAACCCAGAGGCTCCTCAAATGAAGAATAGAAGCAGAAGGTGTGATACATCTACACAAGGGAGTATTACTAAGCACTTAAAAAAAGGAAATCATAATTTCTGTACCCATTCTTCTGTTGATGGACATCTGGGTTGTTTCCAGATTCTGGCTATTACAAATAAAGCTGCTATAAACATGGTTGAGCAAGTATCCCTTTTGTGTACTTGAGCAAACTTTGGGTATATACCTAGCAGTGGTATAGCTGGGTCTTGAGGAAGCACTATTCCTAATTGTCTTAGAAAGTGCCAGATAGATTTCCAGAGTGGTTGTACCAGTTTACATTCACACCAGCAGTGGAGGAGGGTTCCCCTTTCTCCACAACCTCTCCAGCATGTGTTGCCACTTGAGTTTTTCATCTTGGCCATTCTCATGGGTGTAAGGTGATATCTCTGGGTCGTTTTGATTTGCATTTCCCTGATGGCTAATGAGGATGAGCCTTTCTTTAAGTGTTTTTCTGCCGTTCGATATTCCTCTGTCGAGAATTCTTCGTTTAGCTCTGTTCCCCGTTTTTTAATTGGATTACTTGGTTTGCTTCTTTTCAGCTTCTTTAGTTCTTTGTATATACTGGATATTATCACTCTGTCAGATAAAGTGTTGTTGAAGATTCTTTCCCAATCTGTAGGCAGTCATTTTGTTTTGATGACGGTATCCTTTGCTTTACAGAAGCTTTTCAGAAATTGTGGTATTTTTACACAATGCAATACAACTCAGCAATCATAAAGGAGGTAATCATGAAATTTGCAGGCAAATGGTGGGATCTAGAAAAGATCATTCTGAGTGAAATATCCCAGAAGGAGAAAGACAAACATGGTATATACTCACTTATATAGACCTAAAAGATATGATAAACATAATGAAATCTATACACCTAAAAAAGATAATCAACAGAGTGGACATGGGGTAAGATGATCAATCCTCGTTCAGAAAGACAGATGGGATGTACATTGAACGTATGACACTAGTTTACTGAGCGCATCTGAAAGACTCTAACTAGAAGTGTTGTCAAAGCAAAGACTCATGACCAAACCTTTGGCAGAGTACAGGGAATCATAAGAAAGTAGGGGAGTTAATCTGATGGGGAAAGGATAGGAGCTCCACAAGGACCAAATATATCTGGGCACAGGGTCTTTTCTGAGACTGACATTCAACCAAGGACCATGTATAGATATAACCTAGAACCTCCGCTCAGATGTAGTCTGTGGTAGCTCACTAATCATGTGGTTTCCCAAAGTGAGGGGAACAAGGACTATTTCTAACAGGAACTCAATGACTGGCTCTTTTGCCTCCCCACCCCCGAAGGGAGGAGCAGTCCTGTTAGGCCACAGAGGAGGGCTTTGCAGCCAGTCCTGAAGATACCTGATAAAACAGGATCAGATGAATTGGGAGGAGGTCCCCCCCTATCAGTGGACTTGGAAAGGGGCATGGTGGAGATGAGGGAGGGAGGGAGGGACTGGCAGGGAATGAGGGAGCGAGATACAGCTCGGGTACAGAGTTAATAAAATGTAACTGATAAGAAAAAATAAAATTCAAAAAAAAGAAAACACAAATTAAAAACTCAGAAAAAAAGAAAAACAAAGGAAATCATGAAATCTGCAGGTAAATGGTGTGAACTAGGAAATTTCATCCTGAATGAGCTGTTCCAGAAACAGAAAATCACACATGGTATATACACTCTTATATAGACTTATAATATAGGATAAACCTATTAAAATCTGTACATCTAAAGAAACTAATCAAGAGGGAGGACTCTGATTAACATGCTCAATCCCCATCCTGTAAACAAAGAGGATGGGCATCAGAATAAGGAGAAAACAGAAAACAAGTTAGGAACCTGCCACAGAGGACCTCTGAAAGGCTCTGCCCTGCAGACTTTCAAAGCCGATGTTGAGACTTTTGGGCAACTGTTGGGCAGAGTGCATGGTATCTTATGAAAGAAGTGGGAAATAGGAAGATCTGAACAGGACAGGAACTCCACAAGGAGAGGAACAGAACCAATAATTTTGAACACAGGGTTCTTTCCAGAGACTCAATCCAAGTAATATGCATGGAGATAACATGGATCCCATGGCAATTCAGTGTCCAAGTGGGTTCCATAGTAATGGGAATAGGGACTGCCTCTGACATAAACAGATTGGCCTGCTCTTTTAACACCTCTTTTAACTCCTGAGGGGGAGCAGCCTTACCAGGCCACAGCAGATGACAACATAGCCACTCCTGCTGAGATCTGATAGACTAAGATCAAAAGGAAGGAGAGGGGGACCTTCCCTATCATTGGACTTGGGGACGGGCATACTTGAAGAAGGGGAAGGAAAGTGGGATTGGGAGGGGAGGAGGGAGGGGTTTATGGGGGGATACAAAGTAAATAAATTTAATTAATAAAGGTTAAAAATAGAACAAAGGAAGTTGAAAAGCAACAAATCAAATAATCCAATTGAAAATGGGGAACAGATCTAAACAGAGAATTCTCCATAGAGGAATATCTAATGGCAGAGAAACACTGAAGCAAATGCTCAATGTCATTAGCCATCATGGAAATGCAAATCAAAACAACCCTGAGATTTCACCTTACACCCATCAGAATGAGCAAGATCAAAAACTCAATTGACCACACATGGTGGAAATGTTGTGGAGGAGGGTAAACCTCCTCCCTTGCTCCTTTGAATGTAAACTTGTATAACCATTCTGGAAATAAATCTGTTTCTTTCTTAGACAACTAGAATAAATGCTTCCTCAAGATCCAGCTATACCACTTGTAGGCATATATTTAAAAGTGGCTGAAGTACACAATATAGATTTTGCTCAACCATGTTCATAGCAGCTTTATTTGTAATACACAAAACCAAGATGAACTGGAAAGGATAATCCTGAGTGATCTATCCCCAAAGAAGAAAGACATACATGGTATATACTCACTCATATAGACAGATAATATAGGATAAACCTACTAAAATCTGTAAATTTAAAGAAACTAATCAAGAGGGAGAATCTGACTAAAATGTTCAAAACCCCCATCAGGCAAATAGGATGGACATCAGAAGAAGTACAATACAGGAAACAAGTTAGGAGCCTGCTACGTAGGGCCTCTGAAAGTCTCCTGCAGAGTATCAAATCAGATACAGAGACTTATTGCCAACTGTTAGGCAGAGTGTATGGACTCTAATGAATGAAATGGGTAATAGGAATATCTGGACAGGACAGTAACTCCACAAAGAGGAAAAGAACCAAAAAATTTGAACACAGGGTTCTTTCCAGAGACTCATACTCCAACCAAGTAAAATGCATGGAGATAACCTAGAACCCCCACACAGATGTATCATATGACAGTTCAGTGTCCAAGTGGGTTCCATAGTAATGGGAACAGACACTGCCTCTGACATGAACTGATTGGCCTGCTCTTTGTTCACCACCATGTGTGCGGGGAGCAGCCTTTCCAGGCCACAGAAGATGACAATGTGCCACTCCTTTTGAGATCTGATAGAGTAGTTTCAAAAGGTAGGAAAGGAAGACATCCACATTAGTAGACTTGAGGAGGTGCATGCATTGTGTTGGGGGAAGGAAGGTGGTATTGGGAGGTTAAAGGGAGTAGTTTATTGTGGGGCTACAAAGTAAATAAAGTGTAATTAATAAACATTAAAATAAAAAATCAAATAAAAAGAAATATGTGATAAGTTTACTGAAATTAGAGTATTGGACACGGAGACTGTCATCTCTGGTTTGTATGCTTTTAGCTGATCAGATTGAGGCATGTAGGGCTGTTCAACCTTTTTTTCAAGCAATCTTTCCACTTGGCTGTTTTAATAAATGACTCCTGAAACTCTTACCAGCTTTCACCTGTAGAATGACATTCTTCTATATCTAAGCTAATCAGCACATGAGAGAATCTTGAGGTTTCCATGGAGATGAGTAAACAAACTTTATTCAGTGTCCAGTATCATGTGCACACATGACTTTTTCCTGTGAAACCCAACAAGCCTTTATCTCATCCTTTTATCCAGATCCCACACACTTATATTCCTATTTACCTCTGTGACCATGTCAGGAAAGAAAACTGCAATGTTTTTTTTAATTGGAGTTCTTCATAAGTCGGGAAGCTTCAAAGTGATGTGGGATTAAGGGGAATGTAGAAACTGACAAGGTAGTCTCCTACTGTGGTGTTGAATCTGAAAATTTCTCGGTTGTGACTTTGAACTGAGCAGTTACTTGTATACTCACTAAATGTACCTTCACATACTTATTGTTATAGACTGGCTGGGCCTAGGGTTCCCTGACATATTGAGACTTTAAGAGAAGGGAAAAGAGAAGGAAACCAGAGAATTCCTGGGACTGGTTTGGCTGAAAGAGAGAAAGTTCTGTGAATATAAAAGGAGAATTGAGGGGCAAAAAAACTATTTGACAGATGGTGCTGTTTCACACCAGAATTGACAACCCTGTATGAACATGGTTGCCTTGGCTTGTACAGCAGCTCTGTCCTACATAGTGGTCCATGAGCAATCCTCCTGTTGGGGTTTACAGGTAAAACTGAGACTTCAGGACAGATAAATTGTCCATGTTATATGCCTAGGACACAAGAGCAGCTGTGTTTCTTGCTGTGGTCCTCCTGAAAAATCCTCTAAAGGTAGTGTTAGAACCAGGACTACTTGTTCAGAGTTGCCACCTGAGTTCATGGGGTCTGAGGTAGCTGGGTAACCACAATATCATGGCTATGATTCTCTTGTACGTAATGATTTGCTGGAAATCATGTCTTATAATGTCAATCTCTGCCCTCCTTTAGCGAAAACTTTTCTTCATGTTAAAAGTCATTGTAAAAGTTGTCAACTTATTATTTTTATTGATTATGTGGGAATTTTATATAATATACATTACACTCCTTTTCCATTGCTCCCTGGTTCAAATTACTACCCAAGTTTCACAATAAAAAATTATTTTTCTTTAAAATACAACAATTGAAGTATGTGTTGTTTATATACTCTTTGGAAAAATATCAGAGTCTCAGTGCCCAGTTACTAAAAGAAAACTGAGGTCATCCTTCCAGCACCCTGTCACCACACAAAAAAAGAAGCTATGCGTCCTGTAGAGCTCTATTATTCATTACTTTCATCACAGTTTTTCTTATGTATTTATTGGTTACAATTTGTTCATTTTTTAATCCCCTTGGCTCCCCCCTCCCTCTTTTACTTCCAGTCCCACACACCCTACGTCGTCTACACCTATGCCCTTCACCTCATTCCTGATAAGGGAGGTCCTTCTCTGGCTACTCTCTGGCCCTAGCTTGTCAGGTCTCACCAAGCCTGGCTGCATCATCTTCCTATGTGGCCTAATTCTCTGAGCTTTGTTCTCCTTGTGTCCTCAGTTGCTTTTCTTATGACATAATCCCTGCCTCCTCTGCTGCAGGCTTCCAAGATTTCTTTGGGAAGGTAAAATTTCATAGGGATATCCCATTTACAGCTGGGTGTTTTAAGGTCTCTTTCTGCATAATATCATACTATGAGTGTCTGTATGCAACTACATTTGATGTAGAAGGAAGCATCTCTATGAATACAAGAACATGGCACTAATCCATCAGTTGAGGACAAAGAGCTAAATATTTTAGTAACAAGAGACTAGATTGCTTATTAACTATTGCATAGGTATCAATACCTTTACCCAAAAACTCAATTCACTGTCACCCAATTCCCCTAATGGAAGACTGGTTTGGTCACAGTAGATGGCCTATTGTAACTTAACCCTACCTATTAGGAATCCTCCTTATATGTGAATACGTACCACATTTATCTTTGTACATTTTAGTTATTTCACCCAGCATGATTTTTCCTGGTTCCATCCATTTGATGAAAATATCATGCTGTCATTTTGTTATCTGAAAAATACTCCATTATGGAATTATTCCACATTTTCCCCAAAGGAGATGGTCATTCCTATTATTTAGACCTTGGAAGTTGCTGGGACTTTAATAATTGTACTGAATTACAAACTGTCAGAATGACTAAGTTCTTTTAGCTTAGAATTCCTTCTATCTTCTTCCACATACTGGTGATTTTAATTACACTATTTCCTAGAAGCTCATCTATTTATATGTGGAGTCCCCTTTGAGGAAATGTCTAGGAATGGTTAGGATATATGGAGATGTGAGATAATGTAATTTCTATTGAAGTTATATTAAATGAGGGTATGCTTTGAGGATGATATGCCAATGGATGTGACCAGAGAGAAGGGAGTCTCTATCTCTCAGTCTCTGTCAATTTAAATCTTTTTTCTGTCAGTCATCTTGTCTCTATTTATGAATCTGTTTCTCTACCTCTTTCTCTTTCTGTTACCCTCTCTCTGCCTCATCATGTGGTTAAATATGAAGAGATCTCAGTTCTGTTGGAGGACTACAACAAGATGACTTCTTGCTGATGTGACATCATGATTAATCTCCATAAAAATATAAGCAAGGTCCCAAGTAAACTCTTTTTGGTTCAAAGAGTTGCCTTGGTCAGGGATCATTTTTCCAGTAGGTATTTCACTGAGTGAGGACATATCTCTGCATTTAACAAATAATAATAGAATCTGTGATAATGTGAAAATCACATGTTAAGGGTACATGCCTTTTATTAATAACCACTTGAAAGAAATATGTACACTTTTGTTGAAATAAGAGTCTTTGTGACAGGAACTGTCATCTTTGTGTCATGTGCTTTCAGCAGCACAGATTTTGGCATGTAGGGCTGCTCAGCCTTTCTCTGAAGCATGCTGTCCACTTGGCCCTTTTAGTAAATGGCTCTTGAAAGTCTTACTGGCTTTCACCTGTTTCATGCCTTATTCTCCATTTCAGCTAATCAGCACCTGAGAGAATCTTGAGGTTTCCATGGAAATGAGTAAAGAAACTTTTCTCAGTGTCCAGTTTCTCTGATTGTGTTCACATGTAAAGCCCAAGAAGAATTTTTCTCAACCCTTTATCCAGATCCAAAACCTTTACTTTTGTTTGCCTCCTTGTCAATGTCAGGTAGGAAAAGGCAATTTTAATGTTTATTTAATTAGACATCTGCCTAAACAGGGGAGCTTTGAAGTGATGCCAGATTAAGGAGAATGTACAAAATGACAAGGTGATCTCCTACTGTTTCTTGGATCTGAAACTTCCTACCTTGAAGTTTGAACTGAGCAGTTACTTATTACTCAATAAATATACCTTCACATTCTTATTCACATAATAAGCTGGCAAGGTCCAGGCTTCCCTGGATTATTGAGTCCTTAAGAGCAGGGAAAAGAGAAAGAAACTAGACAATTTTGGGTACTCATTTGAATGAAACAGAGAAAGTTCTGTGAATGTAAAAGGCGAGCTAAGGCTCAATAAACTAATTAACAGCTGATGCTGTTCCACACTAAGGTTGCCAAACCTCTATGGGCAGAGTTGCCTTGGCTGACTTGGCTGGATTTGCAGCAGTGTCCTTTTCAGTGGTGAGTCGGGAAATCTCCTGATCCTGGGGCTTATAGTTAAAACTGAGCCATCAGGGCAGAGAAATGGGTCCGTGTTATATGCCCAGAAAACAAGAGCAGCTGTGTTTTTGCTGTGATCCTCCAGAAAAACCCTCTATATGTAGTGTTACTGCCAGGACTGCTTATTCAGAGCTGCTACCTGAGCTCATTGGGTCACAGGTAGCTAGGTAACACTAATTCATGGCTAGGGTTCTCTGCTATATAATGAGTTCCTGAAAAGCGTAGATTACAAAGTCACACTCTGCCTTCTTTTAGCTGAAACTTTTCTCCATTTTAAAAGTCTGTGTAAAAGTTGTCAACATGTTATTTTTCTGATTTGGATATTTCATATATTATCCAATATACTCCTTTTCCATTGCTCCCTGGTTTTAATTCCTACCCATGTGTCACACATAATTTTTTTTCTTTAAAATATATCCATTAGAGAATGTGTTGTTCATATACTCTTTAAAACATGATCATAGTCTCAGTGCCAAGTAACTTAAAAAGAACTGAGTTCATCTTTGCCACACCTGCGCACCACAGCAAGAAGACCAATAGTCCCGAAGAGCTCTATACTTGATCACATTGATCACAGTTTTTCTTATGTATTAATTCATTAAGATTTGTTTACTTTGAATGCCTGCAGCTGCCCCCTTCCTCTTCCAGTCCCACCCACACCCCTTTTTCTACACCTATGCACTTTTTCTATTTCCCTGATAGGGAAGGTCCTTCAACAGTCTCTATCTGATCCTAGCTTATAAGGTTTCACCAAGTCTGAATGCATCATCTTCATCTGAGGATTCATTCTCAGGGCATTGTTTTTCTGCCTCCTTTCCTGCAGGTGAGCCAGAGCTCTGAGATGAAGGAGAAATTCATAGGGAAATCCCATTTAGAACTGTGTGCCTTAAGGTCTCAATGTGCATAATATCAGACTGTGCATTTCTGTGAATAAAAGAACACGATATTGATCTATCAGTTGAGGGCAGATGGTAACATAACAAGAACAGGCTAAGTTGCTTGAAAATGTTCATAGGTTGACCTGACCAAACAACTCAATTCACTTCCATTCTATTCTTCTATTGGAAAACTGGTTTGGTCAAAATAGATGGCTTATTGGACCTTTATTCCCCACTCTTAGGAAACCTCTTAATAAGTGAAACCATACCTAATATTTGTCTTTCTGCATTTTAGTTACTTCACCCAGGATGTTTTTTCCTGGTTCCATCCATTTGCATGGAATATTATGATGTCCTTTCTGGGAATATTCCACATTTTCCACAAAGGAGATTGTCAGTCCTATTCTGTAGAACTTGGAAGCTGCTGGGAATTTAATCATTGTATTGAATGACAAACTACCTGGATAACTATGTTTTTTAGCCTATAAGTCCCTCCATCTTCTTCCACTTCTTGGTGATTTGAATTGAAATGTCTACTTGAAGCTTATATATTTACATGTTGAGTCCCCAGTAAGGAAATTTCTGGGAAGGGTTAGGAGTAATGGCTTTGTTAGATAATAATATTCCTATTGGAGTTATATTATAGGAGGGTGTGCTTTGTGCCGGGAGCCAAAGCTATCTACTGAAGACAAAGTCAAAGTTATCTAGTGAAGACAAAGCTATCTACTGAAGCCTAAGTCAATTAGTGAGTCAAAGCTATCTAGTGGAGACAAAAGGTATTTGATAGGCCAAAGCCAAATAGTGAGCAAAGGTCATTTAGTGGAGACCTAATGCTATTTAGTGAAAGTTATCTAGGACCCTAACTCATGGGTGAGAGAGACTGTGAGGACATCTGTTTGTTAGAGCATCGTTGAGAAAACATCCCTAAGTTACCTTGCAGGCACCCTATTTAACACATGAAAGCACTCTTCCTGTCTCCTGCAGCAGCTAATTACCTTCCCCCTTTCCTGCCTTCTCTCTATATAAGTTGGGTAAAATTTTCTAATAAATGAAGCCTTGATCAGACAAACAGACTTGGCTTTCTTCCTTGCACTTCTTGTTCCCCTCCCCAATTCGTTCCACTCTCCTCCCTTAGGAATCCACGTTCAAGCCCCGCTGGGCAGGGCACATTGAAGTTGATATGCCAACAAAAGTGACCAGACAAATGGAGTCCCTGTCTCTCAGTCTCTGTCACTGTATATCTTTGATTTGGTCATTCTCATTCTCTCCATCTGAATCTGTTTCTCTAGCTCTTCTCTATTGTCTCTCTTTCAATCTCTCTCTGACTGTGACTTGTGAAACACTGTCAGTTCTTTTGAAGGACTTCAACAACATGAATGCTTGCTGATGTGATATCCTGGATGGTTTCTTTAAAAGTATATGAAAGCTGCTGATCAAATGCTTTATGTTCAAGGAGTTGCCTTTGTCAGGGAACATTTTCACAGAAAGTAATTCACTGACTGAGGACATATCTGTACATTTAACAAATTCTAATGGAATCTGTGATAACATGAAAGTCACATATCAAGGACAGGTGACTTCAGTAATGACCACTTGAAATAAATATGTGACAATTTTTTTCTGAATTAAGAGTCTTGGATACAGAAAATGTCATCTTTGGGTTTTTATTTTCAGCTTCCCAGATTGAGGCATCTATGGCTCCTCAGCCTTTCTCTCAAGCACACTGTCCAGCTGGCCCCTTTAATAACTGGCTTCTGAAACTCTTATTGACTTTCACTGGTTTCAATACATCATTCTCAATTTCAGCCAATCACCACCTGAGAGATTCTTGAGGTTTCCATGGAGATGAGTAAACAAACTTTCCTCAGTGTCCAGTCTGTGATCCTGTGCACAAATGATATTTTCTTGTGAAAAGCAGCAAATCTTTATCTCATCCATTTATCCAGGTCCTACACCTTTACTCTTGTTTACTGTGTAACAATGTCATGTAGGAAATAAAACTTTAATGTTCATTTATTTGAACAGCTTCCTATATAGAGATGCTTTAAAGTGATGTGGAATTAAGGGAACTAAATGACAAGGTCCTACTGTTGTCTTGGATCTGAAATTTCCTACCTTGTGACATTGAACTGAGCAATACTCATGAACTAACTAAATATGCATTCACATTCTTATTTATATCCTAGTATGGCTGGGCCTAGAGTTCCCTGGGTTATTGAGATTTTACAAGCAGGAAAAAGGGAAGGAGACTAGACAATTCCTGAGACTGGTTAGGCTGAAAAATAGAAAAATCAGTGTATGTAAAGACAAAACTGAGGGGCAATAAAGTATTTGACAGCTGATGCTGAACCACACTATGGTTTCCAACCCTATGTGAGCAGTGTTGCCTTGGCTGACCTGGCTGGATTGGCAGCTGTGTCCTACTCGGTGTTCAGTGAAGAACCCTCCTGGTCCTGGACTTTTGAGTTAAACCTGGGCCTTCAGGAGAGTGAAATGTTTCTGTGTTATATGCCTAGAAAACAGGAGCACCTGTTACCTTTTATGGTCCTCCAGATAAACTATGTAAACATAGTGTTAGTACCAGGGCTGCTTGTTCAGAAGTGCCACCTGAGCTTTTGGGATCTGAGGTAGCTGGGTAAACACTAGTTCATGGCTAGGATTCTCTACTACATAATGAGTTCCTGAAAAAAGCATACTTTACAAAGTCAAACTCTGCCCTCCATTAGCAGAATCTTTTCTCCATATTAAAGTTCATTGTAAACATTGTAAACATACTATTTTTATTGTTTGTTTGGGAAGTTCATATAGCATACATTACACTCCTTTTCCAATGCTCCCAGGTTCAAATTCCTGCCCATGTGTCACAACAAAAATTCTTTTTCTTAAAATACATCAATTGAAATATATTTTGTGCATGAAGTCACTGGAATTGGATCAGAGTCTCACTGCCAAGTCCATTGAATAAAACTGAGTTCATTCTTGCCGCACAATGGCACCACCCCCAAGAAGAAGCCATCAGTCCTGAAGATCTCTATACTTCATCACCTTGTTCACAGTTTATCTCATGTGCTTATATATATTACCAATTGTTAACTTTCTGCTGCCTCTCCTTCTTCCCCTTCCAGTCCCACCCAGCTTCCTTCATTTACCCCTATACCCTTTGTCTACTTCCCCGATAGTAGAGGTCCTCTATCTCCTTCTATCTGACCCTAGCTTATCAGGTTTCATCAAGTCTACCTGCAACATCTCCCTCTGTAGCCTAATTCACAGGGCATTGTTCTCCTTGACTCCTCAATTCCTTCTACTTATGACACTCTCCCTGCCTCCTCTTCTTCAGGTTTCCCAGAGCTCTGAAGGGAGGAAGAAATTCATAGAGAAATCCAATTCAGAGCTGGGTGTTTTAAGGTCTTTTTCCATATAATATTGGACTGTAGGTCTGTATTCAATCCCATTTGATGTAGAAGGAAGCAACTTTATAGATACAAGAACATGGCACTGATCTATCAGTTGAGGACAGAGAGCAACATATTTAAATAACAACAGGCTAGGTTGCTTGAAAGTTTCCATAGGATTACAGAGCCCAACAACTCAATTTACTTGCAACCCAATCTCCCTACTGAAAGACTGGTTTGGTCACAATACAAGGCCTATTGGAACTTTATTCCCCAATGTTAGGAAACTTCCAAAAAAGCAAATACATACCTAATTTTTTCTGTCTTCATTTTAGTTACTGCAATCAATATGGTTCCTTCCATTTGCATGAAAATGCCTTGATGACGTTTTCTTAGCTGAATAAGACTCTGTTATTTAAATACTCCACATTTTTCCAAAAGGAGCTTGTCAGTACTGTTCTTTAGTCCTTGGAAGTTGCAGAGACTTTAATCACTGTATTGAAAAACAAAATATCATTGTTCTTTTAGCATAGAAGTCTCTCCATCTTCTTCAACTTCCTAGTTATTTGAATTGCAGTGTCCCTTGAAGCTCATCTATTTACATGTGGAGTCCTCAGTACAGAAATGTCTGGGAAGGGTTAGGAGTTATGGCATTGCTAGATAATATAATTTTTCTTGTTTTCCTAATTTCTTTCACAGCCTCTTTTTCTTTTTCATATGGAAGGGCTACTGATATTTTGAGTTAATATTGTATCCAGTCACTTTGCTGAAGTTGTTAATCAGCTGTACAAATTCCATGGTAGAATTTTTTGGGTCACTGATATATACAATCATATCATCTGCAAATAGTTATACTTTGACTTCTTCCTTTCTGATTTGTGTTCTTGTGACCTCCTTCAATTGACTTATTGCTCTAACAAGGACTTCTAGAACTATGCTGAAGAGATATGGAGATAGTGGTGAGCCTTGCCTTGTCCATGATTTCAGTGTGATTGCTTGAAGTTTCTCTCCATTTATTTTGATGGTGGCTATAGGCTTGCTCTATATTGCCTTTATTACATTTAGAAATGTGACTTGTATCTCTGATCTCTCCAATACTTTAAACATGAATGGATGTTTGATATTCTCAAATGCTTTTTCAATATCTAAGGAGACTATCTCATGATATTTTTGTTTTTGTTTTTTAACATGGTGGATCAAATTGATGGATATCTGTATATTAAACCACCCCTGCATACCTGGGATGAAGCCTATTTGGTCATAGTGGATGATATCTTTGATTTTTTCTTGTATTCAGTTGAAGACATGAAGTTCCTTGATGTGACCCTAACCAAGAAAGTCAAAGACTTGTATGAAAAAAAATCAAGAATCTGAAGAAACAATTAAAAGAAGATATCAGAAGTTGGAAAGATCTCCCATGCTAATGGCTTGGAAGGATTAATATAATAAAAATGGCCATCTTACAAAAGTAATCTACAGATTCAATTAAGTTCACATCAAATTACCAAAACAATTCTTTACATACCTTGAAAGAAAAATTCTCAACTTCATATAGAAAAACAAAGCACCCGGAATTGCTAAAAAAAATCCTCTAAAATAAAAGATCTTTTGGATGTATGTACATCCCTGATCTCAAGTGGTACTATAGAGCAAGAGTAATAAAAACTGCATGGTACTGGCATGGAAACAGAATGGTGGGTCAATGGGTACAAATAGAAGGAATGGAAATAAACCCACACACTATGGACAGCTGAGTTTTGAGAGAGATGGAAAACTATACAATGGAAAAAAGATAGCATCTTTGACAAATGGGGCTCGTTTAATTGGATGTCTACATATAGAAAAATGCAAATAGATCCATACTTTTCATCCTGCACAAAACTAAAGTCCAAGTGGATCAATGACTAAAAGTAAAAACCAGACATATTAAATTGGTTACAAGGAAAAGTGAGAAGAGCCTTGAACTCATTGGCACAGGAGACTACTTCCTGAAAGGAAAACCAACAGCATAGGTTCTAAGAGGGACCTTGTGACACTGAAGAGCTTCTGTAAAGCAAAGGATACTTTCAGCGAAACAAAAGGAATACCTGCAGATTGGGAAAGGCTCTTCACCAAGCCTCTATGTGACAGAGGGGTAATATCCAGTATATATAAAGAACTAAATAAGCTGAAAAACAACAATTCAAGTAATCAAATAAAAACTGTTGAACAAAGCTAAACAATATTCTTGATAGAGGAATTTCGAATGGCAGAGAAACACTGAAAGAAATGCTCAAAGTCATTAGCCACCAAGGAAAGGCAAATCAATACAACCTTGAGATTTCACCTTCCACACCTCAGATTGGCCAACTTCAAAGACTCAAGTGACAACACATGCTGGAAACGTTGCAAAGAAGGGGAATCCTCTTCCACTGCTCGTGGATATGTAAACTTTTACCACTGCTATGGGAATGTAAACTTGTACATCCATTCTGGAAATCAATCTGGTGTTTTTACAGACAACTAAGTATAGCAGTTCTTCCAGATGCAGTTATACCACCCCTGCACATTAGCCAAAAAAGGCTCAAGTACACTATAAATTTATTTTCTCAACCATGTTTCTAGCATTTTTATTTGTAATAGCCAGAACCTGGAAATAACCAAGATGCTTGCCAACTAAAGAATGGATACAGAAATTGGGATACAGCTACACAAGGAAATATTACTCAGCAATAAAAAAAATACAAGAAATCATGAAATTTTCAGGTCAACGGTGGGTCCTGGAAGTGAGTTTTCCAAAAAACAGAAAGACATACATGGTATATACCCTGTCATATAGACATATAATACAGGATAAACTTATTAAAATCTATACACCTAAGAAAGCTGATCAAGATGGAAGACTCTGGCTAAAATACTCAATCCCCATCCCAAAAGTCAAAGAGGATGGACATCTGCAGAAGAAGAAAACAGGGAACAAGTTAGCCTCTGAAAGGCTCTGCCTTGCAGACTCTCAAAGCAGATGCTGAGACTTATGGCCCACTGTAGGGCAGAGTGCATGGAATATAATGAAATAAGTGGGAAATAATAAAATCTGAAGAGGACAGGTGTTCTACAAGGAGAGCAACAGAACCAAAAAATCTGATTACAAGGGTCTTTCTTGAGACTCATACTCCAACCAAGAACCACACATCTAGGAGATAACCTAGAAAGCCTGCAGAGATGTAGCCCATTGCAATTCAGTGTCCAAGGGGTTTCCATAGTGATGGGACTAAGGACTGCCTCTGACATTAGCTGATTGTCCTGCTCTTTGAAAACCACACTCTGATGGGGAGCAGCCTTACCAGTCAACAGTTGAAGACAATGCAGCCACACCTGATGAGATCTGATAGACTAGGATCAGATGGAAGGAGAGAAAGACCTCCTTTATCATTGGATTTGGGGAGGGGCATGCATGGAGAAATTGGTTGGTGGGATTGAGGTGAGATAAAAGATACAAAGTGAAAAAGTGTAAAAAAATTAAAATTAAAAAATATAATTCTTTTTGGATTTATATTATAGGAGGGTGTGCTTAGCTGTTGACATAACAATAAAAGACACCAGACAGAATGGAAGCTCTGTCTATAAGTCTCTGTCAATTTATATCTTTGTTTCTGACAGTTTTGGTCCTAAAATTTCTGAAACTGTTCCTCTCTCTTGCTCTTTGTCATCCTCTGGCTGCCTGCAACTTGTGGTTAAATATGAAAGGCTCTCAGTTCTGAGAAGTACTACAAGATGACTGCTTGCCAATGTGACATCCTGGATGGTTTCTGTTACAATATAAGCAAGATTCCAATTAATCAGTGTTTTTACAAAGATTTGCCCTGGTCAGGAGCTTTTCCCCAGTAAGTAATTCACTGACTGAGGACATACCTGTGCATTTAACAAATAACAATGGAATCAGTTGTAATGTGAAACTAATATGTCAAGGACTAGTGACTTTATTAAAGAATGCTTGAAAGAAATATGTGACACTTTTCCTGAACTAAGAGTCTTGTACACAAGAACTGTCATCTCTGGGTTGTATGCTTTCAGCACCCAGATTAAGGCAAATAGGGCTGCTCAGCCTTTCTCTCAAGCACTCTGTCTACTTGGCACTTTTAATAACTGGCTCCTGAAACTCTTACTGGTTCTCACCTGTTTCATAACATCATTCTCTTTTCAGTGAATCAATACCTGGTAGAATCTTGAGGTTCCATAGATATAAGTAAACAAACTTTCCTCAATGTCCAGTATATCTGATCCTGTGCACTTTTGACTATTTCTTACGAAACTCAAAAAACATTCATCTCCTCCCTTTATCCAGACCCCACACCTTTATTCTTGTTTACCTCTGAGACAATGTCAGGTAGGAAATGAAACTTTACTGCTTATTGAATTGGGCACCTTCCAAAATAGGGAATCTTCACAGTGATGTGGTATTAAGGGGAATGTACCAAATGACCAGGCGGTCTCCTACTATGGTCTTGATAGATATAAAATTTCCTAGGTTGTGACTTTGAACTGAGCATTTAATGACGTACTCACTAAATGTACCTTCACATTGTTACTAATATAATAGTCAGGCCTGGCCTAGGGTTCCCTGGGGCATTAAGTCTTTAGAGCAAGAAAATAGAGAGAAACCAAATAATTCCTGGGATTGGTTTGGCTGAAATAGAGAAAGATCTGTGTATGTAAAAGGAGAACTGAGGGGTAATAAACTATTTGACAGCTTGTGCTGTTCCACACTATGGTTGCCAAATCTCTATGATCAGGGTTGTCTTGTCTGACCTGGCTGGATTGGCAGCTGGATGTGTCTGACTCAGAGGTCAGTGAGAAATTCTCCTTGTCTTGGGTAACAGGTCAAAGTAGTCATTCAAGACAGAGAAATATCCCCATATTATCTGCCTATGACACAATAACAGCAGTGTTTCTTGCAGTGGTCCTCCAGGCAAACCCTCTAAACAAAGTGTTAGTGCCAGTACTACTTGTTCAGAGGTGCCACCTGAGCTTATGAGGTCTGAGGTAGCTGGGTAACCACTAGTTCTTGGCTAGGATTCTCTGCTACATAATGAATTCCTGGAAAGTATGCCTTACCAAGTCAAATTTGGCCCTCCTTTAGCAGAAACTTTTCTCTGTTTTAAAAGTCATGGTAAAAGTAGTCAATATGCCATTTTTATTCATTATGTGGGAAATTCATATACTATGCATTATAATCCTGTTCCATTGTTCCCAGGTTCAAATTCCTACGCATAATAATTTTTTTTCTTTAAAGTAATTCAATTCAAGTATGTGTTGTTCATGTCCTCACTGAAACATGATCAGAGTCTCAGTGCCAATTCCCTTAAAGAAAACTGAGTTCAACCTAGCCACACTCTGGAACCACCATCAAGATGAAGCCGTCTATCCTAAAGAGGTCTATACTTCATCACCTTGATCACAGTTTTCTTTATGTATTTATTTATTATGATTCATTCACTTTGTATCCCCTCTCCTGCCCCTTAATTCTTCTCGTTCCAGTCCCACCCACCATCCTTCTATGTCTGTGACCTTTCTCTAGTTTTCTGACAGGGGAGGTCCTCCAGTTCCTTCTATCTGATCCTAGCTTATCTGGCCTCACCAAGGCTAACTGCAACATCTTCCTTTGTGGATTGATGCTCAGGGCATTGTTCTTATTGTGTCCACAGTTCCCTCTACTTATGACACTATTCCTGCCTCCTCCCCTGCAGGCCTCCAAGAGCTCTGAGGAGAGGGAAATTTCATTTAGAGCTGGGTGTTTTAAGGTCTCCCTCTGCATAATATCAGTCTGTGGGTCTCTGTATGCAATTCCATTTGATGCAGAAGGAAACATCTCTGTGTGTAGAAGAACATGACACTGATCTATCAGTTAAGGGAAGAGAGAAATATATTTGAAAAACAATAGCCTGGGTTGCTTGACACTTTCCATAGGATCCCCAGGCTCTACAACTCAATTCACTTCCATGCAATCCCCCTAGTGGAAGACTGGTTTAGTCACCATACATGTTCTATTGTTACTTTATGCCCCACAATTAGGAGACCTCTTAATAAGTGAATATATACCATATTTGTCTTTCAGCATTTTAGTTACTTCACCCAGGATGATTTCTCTTGGTTGCATCCATTTACCTGAAAATATCATGATGTCATTTTCTTAAATAAACAATACTCCATTATGGAAACAAATCCGCGTTTTCCACAAAGGGATAGGAGGTATGGTCATATTAGGTAAACATAGTTCCTATGGGAGTTATATTGTATGAGGATGTCCTTTGAGGTTGATATTCCAATGAAAGGGACTGGACAGAATTGGTCTTTTTCTCTCTGTTTCTATCACTTTATATTTTTGTTTCTGTAGGTCTCGGTCTCTCTATTTCTGAATGTGTCTCTCTAGCTCTTTCTCTCTCTTTCTCTTCCACTCTCCCTCTCTTTCTGCTGTCTGTGATTTAGTATGAAAAGCTCTCAATTCTGCTGAAGGATACAACAAGATGACTGCTTGCTGATGTGACATCATGGATAGTTTCTGTAAAAATATAAGAAAGGTCCAATTAAATGCTTTTTTTATTCAAAGAATTGTGTTGGTCAGGGAGCATTTTCACAGTAATTAATTCACTGACTAAAGACATATCTGTGCATTTAATAAATAATATTGTAAACTGATAATGTGAAACTCACATGTCAAGAAATGTAATTTTATTAATGATCACTTGAAAGAAATATGTGACACTAATATTATCTCACTAAGAGTCTTGGACAAGGACTGTCATCCCCAGGTTGTATGGTTTCAGCTTGCCAGATGGAGGCATGTAGGCTGTTCAGCATTTCTCTCAAGCAGTGCACTTGGCCCTTTTAATAACTGGGTCCAGAAAATTTGACTGGCTTTCACCCTTTCCTGACATCATTCTCCATCACAACAAACAGCACCTAACCATTGTGATACCATAATAGCTTTGGGATATCAAGATAGACTTTCATGTCATGATGCCATTGTGATGTAATAATAGCATTGTGATGTCATCATTGCATTGGATGTCATCATATCATTGTGAAGTCATAATAGCTTTTTGATTTCAAAATTTTATTGTGATGTTGTAACACAATCATGTCAAAATGCCATTGCAAAGCCATAATAGCATTGTCATATCATAATAGCATTGTTTAATCATAATACCATTGAGATGTCATAATATTTCAATATCATAATAGCATTGTGAAAATTTCATTTCAAATACCATTGCAAAGCCATAATAGCATTGTCATATCATAATAACATTGTTTAATCATAATACCATTGAGATGTCATAATATTTCAATATTGTAATAGCATTGTGAAAATTTCATTTCCTACCTGACATTGTCACAGAAATAAACAGGAATAAAGGTGTGGTATCTGGATAAAAGGATGAGATAAAGGCTTGTTGGCTTTCATAAGAAAACTTCATGTGTGCACAGGATCAGAGGTACTGGATACTGAAGGAAGTTTGTTTACTCATCTCCATGGAAACCTCAAGAATCTCTCAGCACTGATTGGCTGATAAGCAGAATGATGACATGAAACAAGGTAAAGCCAGTAAGTGTTTCAGGAGCCAGTTATTAAAAGGGCCTCATGGAAACCATGCTTGAGCGAAATGCTGAGCTGCCCCACATGACTTAATCTGAACAACTCTAAATACACACCCCAGAGATGACAGTTCCTGTGTCTAAGACTCTTAATTCAAAAAAGCTGCCCAATACTTTCTCAAGTAGTCATTAATGAAGTCAAGAGTGCTTGACATGTGAGTTTCACATTATCATACATTCCATTATTATTTGTTATAAGCACAGATATGTGCTCAGTCAGTCAATTACTGGAAAATTACAGTCAGTCAATTAGTGGAAAAAGCTCCCTGGCAGTCAAATCTATGAACAAAAAACACTTGCTTGCTTATATTTTTACTGAGAACATCCCTCATGTCATGTCAGCAAGCAGTCAACTTGTTGTAGTCTTTAAGCTGAACTGACAGCTTTTCATACTGAAACACAAGGGACAGGCAGAGAGAGAGAGAGAGAGAGAGAGAGAGAGAGAGAGGACAAGAAAGAGAACGAGCTAGAAAGACCTCTTCAGAAATATTGGCACTGAAACCACCAGAAAAAGAGATATAAATTGACAAAGACCAAGAGACAGAGAGAGACTCACTTCTATCTGGTCACTTTTATTAGCATATCAATCTCCAAGCACACTGTCCTATAATATAACTCAAAAAGGAATTATATTTCTTTAATATTTTTATTAAAATTTTTATTAATTACAATTTATTCACTTTGTATCTCTACATAAATCCCTCCTTTCTTCCCTCCCTATCCCACTTTCCTTCCCCCTTCTCCATGCATGGCCCTCCCCATGTCCACTGATATGGGAGGACTTCCTCCTCTTACTTCTAATACTAGTCTATCACATCTTACCAGGAATTAATGCACTGTCTCCTTTTGTAGCCTGGTAAGTCTGCTCCCCCATCAGGGAGAGATGATCAAAGCACAGACCAGTTCATGTCAGAGGCAGTCCCTGTTCCCATTACTGTGGAACCCAATTTGATATTAAACTGTCTTGGTCTACATCAGTGCAGAGGGTTATCTCCATGCATGGCAATTGGTTGGAGTATGAATCTCAGTAGTTCTAGGTTATCTCGATGCATGGTACTTGATTTGAGTAGGAGTCTCAGGAAAGACCACTGTGCTCAGATTTTTTTGGTTCTGTTGCTCTCCTTGCGGAGCTCCTGTCCTCTCCAGATCTTACTATTTTCCACTTCTTTCATTAGATTCCATGTTCTCTGCCCAACAGTTGGTCAATTCTCAGCATCTGCTTTGATAGTCTGCAAGGCAGAGCCTTTCAGAGGCCCTCAGTGGCAGGCTCCTTACTTATTCCCTGTTTTCTCCTTCTTCTGATGTCCATCCTCTTTGAGTTTCAGGATGGGGATTGAGCATTTTAGCCACAGTCCTCTGTCTTGATTAATTTCTTTGGGTGTACACATGTCAGTAGGTTTATCCTATATTATATGTCTATATGAGTGAGTATATACCATGTGTGTCTTTCTGCTTCTGGAATAGCTCATTCAGGATGATCTTTTACAGTTCCCACTATTTACCTGCAGATTTAATGGTTTTCTTGTGATTTTAATGCTGAGTAATATTAATGTCTGAGCAAGCAATCATCTTGTTGCAGTCCTTCAGCAGAACTGAAAGTTTTTCATACTGAACTACAAGCAGCAGGCAGAGAGAGAGAGAGACAGAGAGATTCAGAGAGAGAAAGAACTAGAGAGACAGATTCAGAAAGAGAGAGACCAACACTGACAGAAACAAAGATATAAAGTGACAGAGACTGAAAGACAGGGACTCCTTTGTATCTGCTTACTTTCATTGACATATCAACCTCAAAGCCCATCCACAATATAACTCTAATAGGAATTATATTACCTAACAAGACCATATCATTAACCCTTCCCAGACATTTCCTCTCTGGGTACTTCACATATAAATAGATAATCTTCAAAAGGACATTGCAATTCAAATCACCAGGAATTGGAAGAAGATGGAGGGACATCTAGGATAAAAGAACATATTTATCCTCATAGTTTGTAATTCAAAACAAAGATTAAAGTCCCAGCAATTTCTAAGGACTAAAGAACAGGACTGGCAATCTCCTTTGGGGAAAATGTGGAATATTTCCTTAATGGAGAATTATTAAGTTAAGAAAATGACATCAAGATATTTTCAGGCAATAGCATGGAACCAGATAATTCATCCTGGATTAAGTAACTAAAATGCTGACAGACAAATATGGCATGTACTCACATATTAAATCTCCTAATACGGGGAGATAAAGGTCCACTATGACATCTATTGTGACCAAACTAGTCTTCCACTGAGGGGATTGGGTGGCAGTTTATTGAGTTGTTGGGCCTGGGCATTCTACAGAAATTTTTAAGAAATGTAGGCTGTTGCTATTAAAATATGTTGCTCTCTGCCCTCAAATGATTTTTTAGTGCCATATTCTTCCATCCATGGATATGCTTCCTTCTGCATCAAATAGGATTGTATACAGAGACCCACATTCCTATACTATGGAGAAAGAGACATTAAAACACTTAACTCTAACTGGAATTTCCCCATTAAATTTCCTCCCCTCAGACCTCTGGGAAACCTGTAGAAAAAGAAGCATAAAGAGTGTCAGAAGTGGAGAGAATTGAGGAAATTAGGAGAAAAATGCCCTGAGAATCAGGCCACAGAAGAAAATGATGCAGCCAGCCTTGATGAGACCTTATAAGTTAGGTCAGATAGATGGGAGAGAAGGACCTACCCTCTCAGGGAACTAGAGAAAGGCCCTAAGGGTAGGAGAAGGAGAGTGGGTGGGACTGGGAGGAGAAGATGGAGGTGACAGCAGAGGGGATAAAAAAGTGAACAAATCATAATCAATACATAAGAAAAACTGTGATCAGATGATGCTCTTAAGGACTGATGGCCTCTCCTTGGGGTTGGTGCCAGGGCGTAGCAGCATTGAACTCAGTTTTCTTTAAGAGATTTAGCACTGAGACTTTGATCATGTTCTAATGGGTAGATGAACAACACTTACTTCAATTGATGCATTTAAAAAATAGTGTGGGGGGGAGCGAAGATGGCAGCGCCAGGAGAGCACCACGTTTGAGAAGCAGGACAGTGCTCGCTGTGCAGAGACCAGGAGACTGAACTCTGGGCCCTGAAACTACATCAGTCATGTTTCCCAGGTGAGGGGAGGCTTCTCACGGTGTGGGAATCGGTCGGGTCCACTCACGGCTACCCAGTCAGAACCCAGAAGAAATCCCGGGTAACTCAGGCTTTGTGTCTCCGGGCTGGAGCCGCAAGCGTCCTTGTCCCAATCACTTTCCCAGGCTGATCCGTGAGCACAAGGGTGCCTGAGGCTGGGAGTCCCAGCGAGGGGCACCCCACTGGGAAGCAAAGTTGCCAGACTGATCATGGGTCGCCCAGTCTATCCCCGGAAGGTTGCTAGGACGGTGGGTACCCACCGCCAACACAACTGAGCTCCTGTCATGCAGAGATCTGCACACTCAGCTCAGCTGTACAGACAAGCTATGCACCCCAGTACAACAGGGACTGGGAACCCCTGTCCAGAGAAGACCCCACAGGGAAGGAAGCAACAGTGCTGCTGGGGTCACCTAGGGAAAGTCCAGCAGCAGCCTGCAGATCACAGACAGGTGAATACAGCCAGCCATCACAGATCTGGGCCCAAAAAGGGAGCACAGAGTGATTGGAAAATCAGCTTCCGCAGACTAGCAGGTGGGCGCATGCTCCACCAGTCCAGAGGCCTGCATTATACCAAATACACCTTACAGGCAGAACTGTGCGCCCCAAGACACCAGAGCAGTACTCACCCGCCACAAATTACCTCTTGGGTTCTGGGGCACAGAGCCCCAACCTCAGACCTACAAAAGACCGGGAACCCTGAGATCAACCCCCCAGATACTGCTCCAAGGTGCAACCAGTTATCCCTAACAAAACCGACCAAACCACGGGACACACAGGTTACAGCAGTTGATCAATAAATTTACAGCAAGAAACCCAGAAGGAGGGCAACTGTCTCCATGACTTGTCTCCATGACTTCTCCCCATGAGAGGAGAGCCCTCTTGACTAATCAGGACCACAGTTACTACCCAGGTCTCTATGCCTGAGGTGAGCTGTAGCAACTCCTGAAAAACACCGGACATCCAGTGACTATACCCAAAAAGCTGGAAAAGCTTCTTTAAGGAAAAACCATCTTCCTGCCAAAGGGATTCTCTCTACTACAAGAGTCCAGGGAACAACCAGAAACTAAATTCAAACAACTAAGATAGCCCAATGGGTAGAGGAAAGCGTAAAAGTCCAACCAACAAAAGCCAGAGAAATATGACATCTCCAGAACACAGTTATCCAGGGGCAAATAGCCCTAGACACCCCAGCATAAATGAAATTCAAGGACATGACCTAACATCTATGCTCATGAAGAAGATAACAGAGGAAACAAATAAAATACAAAAAGAATTAGAGGAAGATAAACACAAACAGATCATGGCTATCCGTAAAGAAATGGAGGAAATTAAAGACAAGGAGATTATGGCCATCCGTGAAGAAATACAGGAAGCTGCAGCCAAACAGTGTGTGGCCTTTAGAGAGGAAATGCTTAAATCACTGAATGAAATAAAAGAAAGAGTGGATTGTTCAAACAAACAACTGAAGGAATTGACGGAAAAAAAACATGAAAATACAGTAAGACAGGGGAAGGAAACCAACAAAATAGCTCAAGACCTGAAGATAGAATTGGAAAAATTAAAAAAAAAAAAAACACAAATGGAAGAATTTGTGGAGAGAAAGAACTTAGGGAAGAAAGCAGGAACTACAGAGGTTAGCATAACCAATAGGATACAAGAAATGGAAGAAAGAATCTCAGGTGTTGAAGATACAATGGAAGAAATAGATGTATCTGTCAAAGAAAATGTTAAATCTAAAAAACTCCTGACACAGACCGTCCAAGAAATTCAAGACAACATAAAAAGACAAAACCTAAGAATAATAGGAATAGAGGAAAAAGAAGATTCCCTGTACCAAGGCCCAGAAAATATTTTCAACAAAATCATTGAAGAAAATTTCCACAAATTAAAGGAGAGACCAATAAGAATACAAGAGGCCTATAGAACACCCAATAAATTAGACCAGAAAAGAAAATCCGCCTGCCACAAAATAATCAAAACCGTAAGTATACAGAACAAAGAAAAAAATACTAAAAGCTGCAAGAGAAAAAGGACAAGTAACATATAATGGCAAACCCATTAGAATCACACCTGACTTTTCAACAGAGACTATGAAAGCCAGAAGGGCCTGGACTGATATCATGCAGACCCTAAGAGAACACAGATGTCAGCCCAGGCTACTATACCCTGCAAAACTCTCAGTCCTCATAGACGGAGAAAACAAGATATTCAATGACAAAAACAAATTTCAACAATACCTACAAACAAATCCAGCATTACAGAAGACACTGGAAGGGAAAATACAACCCAAGAAAGCTAGCTACATTCAAGAAAACACAGAAAATAAATAACCCACTCCAGTAAAACAAAAAGCAACCAAGCACACAACCGTATGACCACAGCCAACATCAAATTCAAAGGATCTAACAGCCACTGGTCATTAATCTCTCTCAATATCAATGGACTTAATTCTCCAATAAAAAGACACAGACTAACAGAATGGATGCGTAAATGAAACCCAGCAATATGTTGTATACAAGAAACACACCTAAGTCACAAAGATAGACATTACCTGAGGGTAAAGGGATGGAAGACAGCTTTTCAAGCAAATGGACACAAGAAGCAAGCAGGAATAGCCATTCTAATATCTGATAAAATAGTCTTTCAACCAAAATTAATCAAAAGAAATGGGGAAAAACAATTCATACTCATCAAGGGAAAATTCCACCAAGAAGACATCACAATCCTGAACATCTATGTCCCAAATACAAGGGCACCCACATTTGTGAAAGAAACAGTGATAAAACTTAAACCACACATAGATCCCCACACATTAATAGTGGGAGACTTCAACACCCCACTCTCAAAAAAGGACAGGTCAACCAAACAAAAATTAAACAAATAAACAATATCTCTAACAGAGGTCATGAATCAAATGGACCTAACAGATATTTAGAGAACCTTACACACAAACACAAAAGAATTTACCTTCTTCTCAGCACCTCATGGAACTGTCTCCAAAATAGACCACATAGTTGGTCACTAAGCAAGCCTCAACAGATACAAGAAGATTGAAATAATCCCTTGTATCCTGTCTGATCACCATGGACTAAAGCTGGACTTCAGTAACAACAAAAATAGCAAAAAGCCTACACATACATGGAAACTGAACAATTTCCTACTAAAAGACAGCTGGGTCAGGGAAGAAATAAAGAAAGCAATTAAAATCTTCCTAGAACTCAATGAAAATGAAGAAACAACATACCCAAACTTGTGGGACACAATGAAAGCAGTGCTAAGAGGAAAGTTCATAGCACTAAGTGCCTTAAAGAAGAAATTTGAGACAGTGCATTCAAGCAACTTAATGGCTCACTTAAAAACCCTAGAAAAAGAAGAAGCAGACACACCAAGAAGGAGCAGATGGCTGGAAATAATCAAAATCAGGGCTGAATTCAATCAATTGGAAACAAATAAAACAATTCAAAGAATCAATGAAACCAAGAGTTGGTTCTTTGAGAAAATCAGCAAGATAGACAAACCCTTAGCCAAGCTAACTAAAAGGCAGCGAGACACCATCCAAATCAGCAAAATCAGAAATGAAAAGGGGGACATAACTACAGACACTGAGAAAATCCAAGCAATCACTAGGACTTACTTCAAAAGTCTATATGCAACAAAATTTGAAAATTTAATTGAAATGGACAATTTTCTTGATCGATTCCACTTACCAAAGCTAAATCAGGACCAGGTAAATCAATTAAATAGTCCTGTATCTCCCAAGGAAATAGAAGCTGTCATCGAAAGTCTCCCATCCAAAAACAACCCAGGACCTGATGGTTTCAGCGCAGAATTCTACCAAACATTTAAAAAAGAGCTAACTCCAATTCTCTTCAAACTATTCCACAAAATTGAAACAGAAGCAACATTACCAAACTCATTCTATGAAGCCACAGTCACCTTGGTACCTAAACCTCTTAAAGACCCAACAAAAAAAAGGGAACTTCAGGCCAATCTCCCTTATGAACATTGATGTAAAAATACTCAACAAAATACTCGCAAACTGAATACAAGAACACATAAAAGATATCATCCACCATGACCAAGTAGGCTTCATCCCAGGTATGCAGGGGTGGTTCAATATATGGAAATCCATCAATGTGATCCACCATATTAACAAACTGAAAGAAAAAAAAAAACCATGATAATCTCCCTAGATGCTGAAAAAGCATTTGTCAAAATCCAACATCCATTGATGTTTAAAGTATTGGAGAGATCAGGGATACAAGGCACATATCTAAACATAGTAAAGGTGATATACAGCAAACCTCTAGCCAGCATCAAACTGAATGGAGAGAAACTTAAAGCAATCTCACTGAAATCAGGGACAAGACAAGGCTGCCCACTCTCTACATATCTCTTCAACATAGTGCTGGAAGTCCTTGCTAGAGCAATAAGACAGTTGAAAGAGATCAAGGGGATACAAATTGGAAAGGAAGAAGTCAAATTATCACTATTTGC
The DNA here is from genome assembly GCF_030254825.1 of Meriones unguiculatus. Classification (NCBI taxonomy): domain Eukaryota; kingdom Metazoa; phylum Chordata; class Mammalia; order Rodentia; family Muridae; genus Meriones; species Meriones unguiculatus. The sequence goes on from NW_026843709.1 coordinate 7,955,136, forward strand.
AGATGATATGATAGTATATGTGAGTGACCCAAAAACTCTACCAGGGAACTCCTACAGCTGATAAACACCTTCAGCAAAGTGGCTGGATACAAAATTAACTCAAAAAAAAAAATCAGTAGCCCTCCTATATACAAAAGACAAAGGGCTGAGAAAGAAATTAGGGAAACAACACCCTTCACAATAGCCACAAATGACATAAGGTACCTAGGAGTAATCCTAACCAAGGAAGTCAAAGACTTGTATGAAAAAAAAATATTTCATGTCTCTGAAGAAAGAATTAGAAGATATGAGAAGATGGAAAGATCTCCCATGTTCATGGCTGGGCAGGATTAACATAGTAAAAATGCCATTTTACCAAAAGCAATCTACAGATTCAATGCAATTCCCATCAAATTACCAACACAATTCTTTACAGACCTGGAAAGAAAAATTCTCAACTTCATATGGAATAACAAGAAACCCAGAATGGCTAAAACAATCCTCTACAATTAAAGATCTTCTGGAGGTATCTCCATCCCTGATCTTAATTTGTACTATAGAACAACAGTTTTAAAAACTGCATGGTACTGGCATAATAACAGAATAGTGAATCAATGGAAACGAACAGAGGACCCAGAAATAAACGCACACACTTATGGACACCTGATCTTTGACAAAGACGCCAAAACCATACAATGGAAAAAAGATAGCATCTTCAACAAATGGTGCTGGTCCAACTGGATGTCTACATGTAAAATGAAAATAGATCCATACTTGTCACCCTGCACAAAACTGAAGTCCAAGTGGATCAAAGACCTCAACATAAAATCTGACACATTGAATCGGCTAGAAAAAAAAGTGTGGAGTACCCTAGAACTCATTGGTACAGGAGAAAACTTCCTGAACAGAACACCAAAAGCACAGGCTCTAAGAGCAACAATCAATAAATGGGACCTCATGAAACTGAAAAGCTTCTGCAATGCAAAGGAGACCATCTCCAAAACAAAGCGACTGCCTACAGATTGGGAAAGAATCTTCACCAACCATTTATCTGACAGAGGACTCATATCCAGTATATATAAAGAAATAAAGAAGCTGAAAAGCAGCAAACCAAGTAATCCACTTAAAAAATGGGGAACAGAGCTAAACAGAGAATTCTCTGTATAGGAATACCGAATGGCAGAGAAGCACTTAAAGAAATGCTCAACCTCACTAGCCATTAGGGAAATGCAAATCAAAACAACCCGGAGATTTCACCTTACACCCATGAGAATGACCAAGATCAAAAACTCAAGTCAGAACACATGCTGGAGAGGTTGTGGAGAAAGGCGAACCCTTCTCCACTGCTGGTGGGAATGTAAACTTGTACAACCACTCTGGAAATCAATCTGGGGCTTTCTCAGACAACTAGGAATAGTGCTTTCCCATACCCCAGCCATACCACTCCTAGGCATATATCCAAAAGAGTCTCAAGTACACAAAAAGGACATTTGCTCAACCATGTTTGTAGCAGCTTTATTTGTAATAGCCAGAAGCTGGAAACAGCCCAGATGCCTCTCAACTGAAAAATGGATGCAGAAATTGTGGTACATCTATACAATGGAATATCACTCAGCAATGAAAAATAAGGAAATCATGAAATTTGCAGGTAAATGGTGGGATCTGGAAAGAATCATCCTGAGTGAGTTGTCCCAGAAGCAAAAAGACACACATGGTATATACTCACTTATATAGACATACAACATAGGACAAACCCACTAAAACCTGTGCATCTAAAGAAACTAAGCGAGAGAGGACCCTAACTAAAATGTCCAATCCCCATCCAGAAAGGCAAAGAGGATGGACATCAGAAGAGGAAGAAAACAGGAAACAACCTAGGAACCTACCACAGAGGGCCTCTGAAACCCTCTGCCCTACAGACTATCAAAGCAGTTGCTGAGCCTGATGGGCAAGTGTTGGGCCGAGTGAATGGAATTTTATGTAAGAACTGGGAAATAGTAAGAGCTGCAGAAGACAGGGTCTCCACAAGGAGAGCAACAGAACAAGAAAATTTGAACACAGGTAACTTCCCAGAGATTCATACTCCAAACAAGGTCTATTCTTGGAGATAACCCAGAACCCCTGCACAGATGTAGCCCAGGGCAGGTCAGAGTCCAACTGGGTTTCTTAGTAATGTGAAGAGGGACTGCCTCTGACATAATCTGATTGGCCTGCTCTTTGATCACGTTCCCCTGGGAGGGAGCAGCCTTACCAGGCCATAGTAGAGGACGATGCAGCCATTTTTGATGTGAACTGATGGACTAAGATCAGAAAGGAGAGGAGAACCTCCCCTATCAGTGGACTTGGGGAGTTTCATGCATGCAGAGGGAGAAGGGAGGGTGGGATTGGGAGGGGAGGAGGGAGAGGCTTATAGGGGGATGCAGAATGAATTAAGTGTAATTGATGAAAAATTTTAAAAAAGGGGGAAAATAATTTAAGAATCTTAAATGACTTTCAAAAGTGGAACAAAACATGGAGTTAGTCAATTTACATGGAGCATGTCTCGCCCCTGGGGGCAATGGTCTCCTGAACCTACTCAGACCTCAGACACCACAACTGCTAGTTCTAGAACTGATGCAAGATGTTCCAACGAAGGGTTTAAGGCTTCTCATAATATTTCCTATAAGCCCACATCTGTTTGTTTATATCCCCCGTTTTTATTCATTATTTGCCAGATAGAGCCAAGTAATTGTGATGATACTTGCTTTTTTGCCCAATGCTGGAATGCTAGTGAATTTAGGTATGCCCTGGTTACTCGCATGCCTCACTGGGTGCCTCTGCCCATTGATGCACCTCACGCTATGACTCTCTTCAGACAGAAAATGGATCTTGGAACTACAGCCACCACTGTTACTGCCATCTCATTGGTGGCGGTTGGAGCTACCACCATGACATTTGCCATGAGTCATACTGTGCAGACTGCTCAGACCCTGAATAATCTTTTAGCCAATGTAGCTCATGCCTTAGTTGTACAAAAAGGAATTAATGCTCAACTAAAAGGAGGCTTGATGGTGTTCAATCAGAGGATTGACCTCGTGCAGGAGCAAATTGATACCCTATAGCAAATGGCTCAACCGGGATGTCATTGAAAGTATGCTGGACTTTGTGTCACTAGCATACAACATGAGAATTTTTCCTGTGCTGCAAATCTGTCTAAACAATTGTCTAGCTATATTTTAGGTAATTGGACTGGAGAATTCGATACTACAATGGAGCAGCTGAGAGTGGCCTTTATCACAGTAAATTCTACCAGAGTGGATGCAGGACTAGCCACAGGATTATCACCATGTATTGCTGCAGCCATGAATCATCTGAAGGATTGTGCAGGCATGGGAGCGTTAGCAGGCCTTCTGGTGTTGGTCTCCTTGGTTTGCCTGTGGTATATATGCAAGATTAGAGTCTCACAACAGTTTAATGCAGTGATGATCATTCAGGCCTTTACAGCCATTGAAGCAGGACAGTCTCCCCAAGCATGGTTGAATACCATAAAAAGCTAAAATGATGCTCTCAGGATGCGAGGCTAAGCACTGCACTCAGGGCCAGCCGCTTTGAACCCAGAGAAGAGCATGTCTGATTGCATGCGGGTTGATGCCCCAGGTTCCACCTCTGAGAAAAAGGTATCGGACACGTCTGATGCTCTTTGGGTGTATGACACCTAAATGAACATTGGTACAAAGTCCCAATTTATTTCTAATATCAGAGATCAGACCTCTACTCTTGCCTGATGTGTCTAAAACAAAAAGGGGGAACTGTAGAGAGCTGTGTAATGCCGCGCCTTAAAGATGGAGCTTGTTTCCGCCTTCCACCTTCCGGATGGTGAGTGCGCTCTGTCACAAACAACTCCACATTTGGCTAAGGCTGCTTGCTTCCATGTATGTGGACCTATCTGCATTGCCCACGTGGCATGCTGGGGTTGGCTACCAAGAGGCTATTTAAGCTGTGGGCTGGCTTTCCCCAGGATCTGATGATTGTTCAAGGTTCCTGAATAAACTGCATTGAAAAAAAAATAGTGTGACACATGTAGGAATTAGAATCTGGGAGCAATAGTACAGGAATATAATGTATATTATATGACATGCCCACATAATCAGTAAAAATAATATGTTGACAACTTATACAATGACTGTGAAAATGGAGAAAAGATTCCTCTGAACAGTCCTGGCAATAACAGTGCATTTAGAGGGGTTGTCAAGAACATCACTGACGGAAACACTGCTGGTCTTGTGTCCTAGGCATATAGCATGGACCCATTTCCCAGTCTTGAAGGCCAAGGACAAGGAGGGTTCCTCAATGACCACTGTATAAGACACAGCTTGCTTGATAGAAATGGCAAGCAGCCCTACATGCCTCAATCTGATCAGATGATATCACACAACCCAGAGATGACAGTTCCTGTCGAAGACTCTTACTTCAGGAATAATGCAACGTATTTCTTTCAAGAGATCATTAATAAATCCACCTGGTATGACAACCGAATGGAATTATGAATGCTATTATGACATCACAATGGTGTTATCACCTCGATATGCTTCTATGATATCACATTGATATAATGATGTCACTGTGAAATTATGTCATCACAATGCTATTATGATATCATAATGCTTTTATGACATCATATTGTATGATATCACAATGGAATTATAACATCATTATAATAATATAACAAAACAATGCAATTTGGACATCACAATGCTAGCATGACATCACATTATAGTTTTATCACAATCATATTATGACATCATAAGGCTATTACAGCATCATTGTGGTATGACATCACAGTGGAAATTTCACTTCACAGTGGCATTATGACATCAAAAGACTGTTATATCATCACAATGTTTTTATGACATCACAATGATATCACAACAGTATTATGACATTACAATAGTATGACATCACAATGCTGTGATGAGCTCCCAATGGTATTATGACATTACCATGGTATGAAAACATACAATGTTGTTATGATATCCCAATGCTATTATGATATCCCAATGCTATTATAACATCATAATGCTATTGTATATTCACGATGATATGACTTTGCAATGATGTTATCACATCACAATGTTATAATTGACTTCACAATGGTATGTTGTAGGTGATGATTAATGTTTTTTCTTGGTTTATCTTTTATTAATGCTTGCTGTTAATCCTAAACAGATGTATAACCAATTCATAACACAGAGACTGGATTTATTTAGTTAATGTAGAATACATTATTGGTCAATAGTTACTCCCCCCTAAACCTTCAAGCCCTCACAGTTTCTTAACATTTAGGTTTTACCCATTATACTTGTGTTTTGTGAACTCTTAGGTCTGGTTCATTCTCTTCATCCTGTTCCAAGATCTCTCATCCACCTCTGCTCTCCAAGGTCTTCTCCTTCACACACTTTCCTCCCACACATTTCCTGCACTCTTTCTCCTCCCACACAGTTCCTGCACTATTGCTCCTCCCATATTCCCTAACCTCTGCCTCCTCTCATTGCTAGACATTGTGGCTAGTTGCTTTATTTGTTTTGTTTAAACAAAGTTGAGACAGGATGCTTAGAATAAGTATCAGAATGCAATATCTATATTAAAAGAAGGGAGTGGGGGAGGTAATCAGCATTTGAATGCACAAGGGTAAGGTGTATACATTTCAAAAGAACATTATACCAACAATGGTGTGACAAGTCACAATGCTATGATGACATCACTATGCTATTATGACATCCCAATGAGGTTATGACATCATAATGCTATTATGACATCACAACTTAATTATGACATCTCAATGCTATTATGTCATCACAATGGTGTTATGACATCTCACTGCTATTATGACTTCACAATGACATTTGGATATCTGCTATTATGTCATCATATGATCTGATTTCACAATGGAATTATAACATTACAATAATAATATAACATCACAATGCAGCTATTATCTCACAATGATATCTTGATGTCACATGAGTATGATCATATCACAGTGGCATTATGAAATTAAAATATGAGAATGACATCATATTTGGTATGTCACCTCAATGCTATTATGACATCACAATGTTATGATATGACAATGACTTCACAAAACTCTTATGACATCACCATGCTATTATGACATCACAATGGTATTACATGATTCTGGTATGACTTCAGAATAGATTTTTGACATCACAATGATGTCATGACATCACAAAGATATTAGAACTTCACAATGCTATTATGACAAAAAATGGTGTTATGACTTCACAATGTTATTATGACATCACAAAGCTATTATGACATCAAAATATTATGATATAATGATGCTATTATGATGCCACATTGGATTAGGACTTAAAAAGGTGGAAATGGGAAAAATGGAAATGGACAAAAGATCTCATCTTCAACAAAATTTGCTAGCCTAACTGGATGTCTACAAGTATAAAAATGCAAGTAGTTCCATACTTATCAGCCTCCACAAAACTAAAGTACACTGGGATCAATGACCCCAACATAAAAACAGATGCACTAAATCGGTTAGAAGAAAAATTTAGGAAGATCCTTGAACTCATTGATACAGGAGACAACTTCCTGAACAGAACACCAACAGCTCAGACTCTAATAGCAACAAACAATAAATGGGGGCCTCATGAAACTGAAAAGCTTCTGTAAAGCAAAGGACACTGTCGACAGAACAAAACGACAGCCTACAGATAGGGAAAGGATCTTCACCAACCCTATATCTGACAGAGTACTAATAGCCAGTATATATAAAGAACTCAAGAAGTTAAACAGCAAAAAATCAAGTAATCTATTTAAAAACTGGAGTACAGAGCTAAACAAAGAATTCTCCTTCAAGGAATATCAAATGGCAGAGAAACACTTAAAGAAATATTCATCCTGATTAGCCATCAAGAAAATGCAAATCAAAACGACCCTAAGATTTCACCTTACATCCATCAGAATGGCTAAGATCAATATCTCAAGAGATAACACATACTGGAGTGGTTGTGGAGAAAGGGAAACCCTGCTCCACTGCTGGTGGGAATGTAAACTTGTACAACCTCTCTGGAAATTAATGTGGCACTTTCTCAGGCAACTAGGAAGAGCGCTTCCTTAAGATCCAACTATACCACTCCTAGATATATACCCAAAAGAGTCTCAAGTACACGATAAGGACATTTGCTCAACCATGTTTGTAGCAGCCTTACTTGTAATAGCCAGAAGCTAGAAACAGCCCAGATGTTCCTCAGTGGAGGAATTGATGCACAAATTGTGGTATATCTACACAATAGAATATATTACTCAGCAATAAAAAAAAACAAGGAAATCATTAAATTTGCAGGTCAATGGGGGGTTCTAGAAAAGATCATCCTGAGTGAGCTATCCCAGAAGTAAAAAGATAAACATGGTCTATCCACGCAAATTTAGACATATAATATAGGATAAACCTACTAAAATCTGTACACCTAAAGAAATGTGTATAATCAAGATGGAGGATTCTTACTAAAATGCTTAATTCTTATCCAGAAAGGCAAAGAGGATGGACATCAGAAGAAGGAGAAAAGATGGGGCAAATCAGGAGCCTGACACAGAGGACCTCTGACTGCTTTGGCCTGCAGACTATCAATGCAGTTGCTGAGACTTTTGGGCAACCTTTCGGCAGAGTGCAGGGAATCTTATGAAAGAAGTGGGAAACAGCATGATCTGGAGAGGATAGGAACTCCACAAGGAGAGCAACAGTAGCAAAAAATCTTTCCTGAGACTGAAACTCCAACCAAGGACTATGCATGGAGATAACCTAAGGCCTCTGCACAGATGTAGCACATGGCAGTTCAGTATCCTAGTGGGTTCCATTGTATTAGGAACAGGGACTGTCTCTGACATGAACTGATTGGCCTATTCTTTAATTACCTCCCCCTGAAGGAAAAGCAACATTACCAGGGTACAGAAGAAGACACTGAAGCCACTCCTGATGAGACCTAATTGACTATGATCAGAAGGAATGATAAGAAGTTCTCCCCTATCAGTTGACTTGGGGAGGGGCATGCATGCAGAGGGTGGAGGAAGAGAGGGATTGGAATTGGAAGAGGGAGGGAACCATGGGAGTAAACAAACTGAATAAAATGTAATTAATAAAGAAAAAAGAATAAAAAAGAAATCACAATTGTATGACATCTAAATGTTTTTATGATAATGACACTAAATCATAATGGCATTATGACATAAAAATGCTATTATATCTCAATGTTGTTATGAATTCCAAATTTTATTATTATGACATTACAATTTTCTTAAAAATTTAAATGATTTTGGCATGACATGATTGTTGCATGGCATCACAATGGAATTTTGAAATCACAATGTTGTGATGTCACAATGCTATTATGACATCACAATGGTATTGTGAAGTTACCATAATAGCACCAGTCCCTCAGGTCTCCTTTAACACTCACCAATTTTTTACTGTTTCAGCCCAACCAGTCCTAGGAATTGTCTGGTTCCCTTCTCTTTTCCATGCTCTTAAAAACTCAATACCCCAGGAAACCCTAGACCCTACCAGACTATTATATCAATACGATTGTGAAGGTACATTTAGTGATCTGCATTTCCCTGATGTCTAATGACGTTGAGCATTTCTTTAAGTGTTTCTTTGCCATTCATAGAGGTTTGATGAAGATTTTTTTCCCCAATGCGTAGGCATTCGTTTTGTTAGATGACAGTATCCTTCCCTTTCCAGAAGCTTTTCAGTTTCACAAAGTCCCATGTATTGATTGTTGCTCTTAGAGCCTGTACTATTGATGTTCTGTTCAAGTGGTTGTCTCCTGGGCCAATCAGTTCAAAGCTCTTCCTCAATTTTTTTTCCTAACCAATTTAATGTGTCTGGTTTTATGTTAAGTTCTTTGATCCAAGTAGACTTTAGTTTTGTGCAGGCTGATAAGTATGGAACTATTTGCATTTTTCTACATGTAGACATCAAGTCAAACCAGCAAAATTTGTTGAAAATGTGATCTTTTTTTTCCACTATATGATTTTGGCATCTATGTCAAAGATTAGGTGTCCATAAGTGTGTGGGATTATTTCTGGGTCTTCTGTTTGGTTCCATTGATCCACCATTTTTTTTCTGTGCCAGTACCATTCAGTTTTTATTTCTGTTGCTCTGTAATACAGGTTGAGATTAGGGATGGAGATACCTCTAGGAGATATTTTATTGTGGAGGTATTTATTTATTATTTATTTATTTATTTACCAATTCTGGGTTTCTTCTTTTTTCATATGAAGTTGAGAATTTTTCTTTCAAGGTCTGGAAGAATTATGTTGGTAATTTTATGGGAATTGCAATGAATCTGTAGATTGCTTTTTGTAAGGTGCCATTTTTACAATGTTAATCCTGCCAAGCCATGAACATGGGAGATCTTTCCAACTTCTGATATTTTCTTCAAATTCTTTCTTCGGAGATTTCAATTTTTTTTTTTCATACAAGTCTTTGCTTTGCTTAGGGTCACACCAAGGTACTATATGCCTTTGACAGAGTAAAAGAACACATCAAAGATATAATCCACTATGACCAATTAGGCTTCATCCCAGGTAAGCAGGTGATTCAATATATGGAAATCCATCAATTTGATCCACTGTATTAAAAACAAAAACAAAAACAAAACAAAAAAAAAAAAACATGTTAATCTTCTTAGATGCAAAAAATAATAATTTTCAAAATCCAACAACCATTCATGTTTAAAGTAGTGGAGCTATCAGGAATACAATGTACATATCTAAATATAGTAACACCAATATACAGTAAGCCTATAAACAATATCAAACAAAACAGAGAGCAACTTCAAGCAAGCACACTGAAATCAGAGACAAGGCAAGGTTCCCCACTTTCTTCATATTTCTTCAACATAGTTTTGAAAGTTCTTGCTACAGCAATAAGACAATTGCAGGAGATCATGGTGATACAATTGGGAAAGGGAGAAGTGAAAATACCACTGTTTCCAGATAACATGATACCTGAGTGACCCCAAAAATTCTACCAGGAAACTTCTACAGCTGGTAAAAACCTTCTTCAAAGTGGGTGGATACAAATTTAACTCAAAAAAAAAAAAAAAAATAGCAGCCTGCCTGTACAAAAGACCAAAGGGCTAAGAAAGAAATTAGGAAATCAAAAGGAATTATATTATCTAACAAGGCCATACCTCCTAACCCTTAAAAGACATTTTCTCACTGGGGACACCAAATGTGAAATGATGGGGTTCGAGGGGATATTGTAATTCAAATCACCAGGAAGTAGAAGATGGAGGGAATTCTACACAAAATAACATAGTTATCCTGAAAATTTGTCCTTCAATACAATGATTAAAATCCCAGCAACTTCCAAAGACTAAAGAACAGGGCTGATGTGGAGAGCCGAGAGAGTGCAATCGCCATTACCAGATGGCGCTGACACCCGGCCCTGGCCCTAAAGAACAAACAATAGACCACGTCTGCAAGTTGCAAAAGCGCGCCAAGCCACTGTCCAGCCCGGGGGCGTTACTGCCCAGTCCAGGGCGTCACGCGGGGCAATGGGCAAGCAGCCAACCAGCGGAGTACACGCTGCCATAAGGTGTATTTAAGCAGCACCATTCTGGCGGTTATCGTCTTTCTCTATTCATGGTAATAAACGTTTACTGCAGAAGGATCCTAGTGTCTGCTTGTGGGTTCTTGCTGGCGAGAAGTTCCCGCCGATCACAGCTGCCGCTCGCGGGGTGGATTCAGAACTGCAGTACAAAAGGTACGTTCTGAGACTTGCTAGGTCTTAAAGAGATACCACCCCATTTAACTGTCCCAGTTGCTCTTACATTTGTTTTGATGGCTTCAGCGATTCTTCTTTTGGTATTCATTTTGCTTCCATAAAGACTAGTGCTAAAGTGTTTTTTCTCCGTGGGACATCATTAGACAGACATGTACAAGCCGCAGTGTCCCCTCCCTCCCTTTTTTTTGGTGTGCTGTTGGGACATTGTTAGTCGTCTTACATAAGCCGCCTTGCCCCTCCCTGTGTCAGTTTCTCTCGTAGATAAGGGAGCAGCATGGGAGCTTCACATTCGGTGATCACAGCACTTCAGTCGCTTTTAAAACAACATGAATTAGAGCTTTCAAAAAGAACGTTAAAAAGGTTTATTATGGAAATTGATCGCATCGCTCCCTGGTTTGCATGTTCAGGGTCGCTGACACTTGCTTCCTGGGATAAGCTAGAAGCTGATTTACGGAGGGCAGAAGAAAATGGAAAGCTAAAAGCTGGAGCTAGGTCATTGTGGATTTTAGTAAAATCTTGCTTAGAAGATGAGAGATGCCATCCATCTGTAGCAGCTGGTCATGGGGTGTTAGAGGAATTACAAGAAGCATGTCAGAAACAGAACGTGAAAATAGGTTAAGGGCCCTTAAGAAAAAAGAAAAAAAGGACTTCTCTAAGAAAAAAGACCCTTCTGTGGATGTTAAAACCACAGAAGCGAAAAGTGAGGGAAAAGATGCCCTGGGAGAGAAAGGTATAAAGGGAAATAAAAATCCAAAAAGAAAGCCTCTCTATCCGATAAGAGAATTGGAGGCTTTGGGGCTTCATAGCTCTGAATCTGACAAACTAAGTTCCTCCAAGGGTTCAGATTTAGACAGAGAAGTGGCTCGCTCCGAGGAGGAGGGGCACCACCCTCAGGAACCATGGTTACCACCAAATCCAGAACAAAAGAGGGGAGGAGCTGAGATTTGCGGGGCTTTCTCATTAACCCCTAAAGCTCCTCCGCCTTATGTTGAGAGACACAGTTTAGACTCCTTCTTTTCAAAAGGGGATAAAAAAAGGCTTTTATAAGCCTTCCCTGTATTTGAAGCTGCAGAAGGGGAACGTGTTTATGCACCGGTAGAATATCCTCTTGTTAAAGAACTGGCAGAGTCAGTTAACAAATACGGGGTAGATGCCAACTTTACAATTTTGCAGCTTGAAAGACTTGCTAGCATGGCCATGACTCCAAATGATTGGCAAAGTACCATAAAAGCTGCTCTCCCTAATATGGGACAGTACTTAGAATGGAAAGCCTTGTGGTATGATGCTTCCCAAACTCAGGCAAGGGCCAATGCCTATGCAGAAGACAATCAGCGGCAATGGACCTTTGATTTGCTAACGGGGCAAGGCCAGTTTGTTCATAATCAGAAAAATTATGACTGGGGGGCATATGGTCAGATCTCTGCTGCCGCTATTAAGGCATGGAAAGCCCTTTCAAAGAAGGGCGAGGCCAATGGACACCTGACAAAGATTATACAAGGCCCTCAGGAGTCATTCTCAGAATTTGTGGCCAGAATGACAGAAGCAGCAGGTAGAATATTTGGAGATCCGGAGCGAGTTAGGCCAATGATAGAACAGCTGGTATATGAAAATGCTTCCCCAGAATGTAAGACAGTCATTACTCCTAGAAGGAACAAAAGGCTAACAGATTGGATAAAAGTTTGCCGAGGACTCGGAGGCCCCCTTACCAATGCCGGCCTGGCGGAAGCCATAATACAAACCAAGAACCGCCCAAGTTCTGGAAACAATAAAGTTTGTTTTAATTGTGGCAAAATGGGCCATTTTAAAAGAGATTGTCATGTGTCTGCGCAAAAGAAAGTTCCTGGACTTTGCCCTAAGTGTAAAAAAGGCAATCACTGGGCTAATGAATGCCGTTCAGTTAGAGATATTAAGGGAAAGCTTATCCAGCATGAACCCCCCCCCTAATGAGAGAGATAAAAATATTCCAAAAAACAGATTTCAGGGCCCCAAGTCTCAGGGCCCCAACAAATATGGGACACAGGCAGACAACAGGAGGGTTTATCCAGCTGCAGAGCAACAAGAGGATCAGCAGGCCTGGACCTCCGTTCCACCTCCCAATTCTTATTAATGCCACACATGGGGGTGCAACCTGTCCCAGTGGAGTTTGAAGACCCCCTGCCTGAAGGAAGTGTCGGTCTTATTTTAGGTCGCTCCTCTCTCACTTTAAAAGGACTTATGGTCCATCCTGGAATATTAGATCAGGATTTTATGGGACAGCTCCAGGTGCTTTGCTCCTGCCCCCAAGGCCTATTTTCTATTTCTCCTGGGGATAGGATTGCTCAATTAGTCCTCCTCCCAAGCCTTCATGACTGTTTTCCATCTACCAGGACACCAAGGGGCGCAAAAGGACTCGGTTCCTCAGGAACAGATTTTGCTCATTAGGTAGTTGATCTTAAAACTAGACTTACCCTACAGCTGCAGATAGAAGGAAAAAGTTTTACTGGTATTTTGGACACAGGGGCTGATAAAAGCATCATCTCTTCCACCTGGTGGCCTAACACGTGGCCTGTTACACAATCATCCCACTCCTAACAAGGGTTGGGATATGAGGCCAGCCCTACAGTTAGTTCCCGTTCTTTAATGTGGCAAGCACCGGAAGGTAAAACAGGAAGTTTCATACCATATGTTCTTCCTCTCCCTGTCAATCTCTGGGGAGGAGATATTTTGCAGGATTTAGGATTAGCATTGACCAATGAGTACTCTCAACAAGCGGTTGATATAATGAAAAGGATGGGTTATAAGGAAGGAAAAGGCCCTGTATTACTTTCCGATTTCACAGGAAAGTAATACAGGGAAACAAGGCCTGGGTTTTCATTAGCTGCCATTGAGGGTTCCATGCCCATATCTTGGCTCACAGAGGAAGCCGTATGGGTTCCTCAATGGCCCCTTTCCTCTGAAAAGCTAGAAGCCGCTACAAGGCTGTTAAAGAACAGGTACAGCTTGGTCATTTGGAACCATCTACTTCCCCCTGGAATACACCTATTTTTGTTATAAAAAAGAAATCAGGAAAATGGAGGCTTCTCCATGATTTGAGGGCTATTAATGCACAGATGCGATTATTTGGAACAGTGCAACGAGGCTTACCTCTGCTTTCAGCCCTGCCTAAGCAATGGAGAATTATAATAATAGACATCAAGGATTATTTTTTCTCCATTCCATTGTGCCCACGAGACAGACAGAGATTTGCCTTTACCCTACATGCTGTTAATCATAGTGAGCCAGACAAAAGATATCAGTGGATAGTTCTACCTCAAGGCATGGCTAATAGCCCCACCATGTGTCAATTGTATGTACAGATTGCTCTTGAACCAGTTGGACAGCAATTTCCTTCCTTATTACTGATCCACTATATGGATGATATTCTCTTGTGCCATGAGGAGTTAGCCATCTTGCAAGATGTGTATCCTTCGTTGCAAAAAACCCTGCAACAATGGGGATTGCATATAGCCACTGAAAAGGTCCAAATTTCAGAAGTAGGTTCCTTTCTAGGGACTGTTATTCATCCAGAACGTTCCTCAGAAAATAGAAATTTGCAGGGATCATTTGCATACCTTAAATGATTTTCAAAAATTATTAGGTGATATAAATTGGCTTAGGCCATTTTTAAAGATTCCTTTGGCTGAATTAAAACCCCTATTTGATATTTTGGAAGGGGATGCTCATGTTTCTTCACCCAGAGCCTTAACACTGGCTGCAAGCCGCGCCCTAGAAGTAGTAGAAGACGCTTTACAAGATGCCCAATTAAAACGTGTAGATGAAATTAAGACCTTTGACCTGTGTGTCATTAAAACTAAACATTTACCAACTGCTGTATTATGGCAAGATGGACCCTTATTGTGGGTTCATCCCAATGCTTCTCCTGCAAAAATTATTGAATGGTATCCAGATGCAGTTGCTCAACTTGCACTTCGTGGGCTAAAAGCAGCCATTACATACTTTGGAAAGGAGCCAAAGTCCTCAATAGTGCTGTATACAGCTCATCAAGTTCAGGTATTAACTGCTACCTCTGATACTTGGGCGGTGCTAGTTACCTCCTTTAGTGGTTTGATTGACAATCATTACCCTAGACACCCTGTTTTGCAATTTGCTTTAACTCAAGAGGTAGTCTTCCCGCATGTAACATCCCAGGAACCACTTCGGGATGGATTGGTAGTGTATACAGATGGATCAAAAACAGGAGTAGGAGCTTATGTAGTTAATAATAAAGTTGTTTCTAAACAATATCATGAAACCGTACCCCAAATTGTGGAATGTCTAGTGGTATTAGAAGTTTTGGAAAAATTTTTGGGTCCTTTAAACATTGTTTCGGATTCCTGTTTTGTGGTTAATGCAACAAAGATTTTGGAGGCTGCTGGGTTAATTAAAGCATCTAGCAAGCTTGCAAAAATTTTTCAAAGGATTCAGTTTGCCTTAATTACCAGAAGATCCCCTGTTTTTATGACACATATTAGGGCTCATTCTGGTCTACCGGGGCCCATGTCCCATGGAAATGACCTGGCAGATCGAGCCACAAAGATGATTGCATTTGCCCTCCTTTCAAATTTAGAATTGGCTAAGGAGTTTCATAAAAAATTTCATGTTACAGCTGAGACATTGCGTCATCGATTTGACATAACTAGAAAGGAAGCTAGAGATATTGTTACCCAATGTCAAAATTGTTGTCAGTTTTTACCTGTGCCTCATGTTGGGATTAATCCCAGAGGAATCCATCCTCTACAGGTGTGGCAAATGGATGTTACTCACATGTCATCTTTTGGCAAGCTACAATATTTACATGTTTCCATTGATACTTTCTCTGTAGTTATGTTTGCTTCTCCTCTGACTGGAGAAAAGGCAGCCCATGTTATTCAACATTGCTTGGAGGCATGGAGTGCCTGGGGAAAGCCCAAAATTCTAAAAACTGATAATGGGCCAGCCTATATTTCTCACAAATTTGGACAGTTTTGTCATCAAATGGGAGTGACCCATCTAACGGGTCTCCCATATAACCTTCAGGGACAAGGTATCATTGAACGTGCTCATCGCACTCTGAAATCCTATTTAATAAAACAAAAAAGGGGGAGTCCAGGAGGCTCTGCCCTCAGCGCCACGAGTGACTGTTTCTTTGGCACTCTTTACTCTCAATTTTTTAAATTTGGACAGTCAGGGCCACTCGGCGGCTGATCGCCACTGTTTAGAGCCTGATAGGCCGAAGGAAATGGTCAAATGGAAGGATGTCTTGACTGGTCAGTGGAAAGGCCTGGATCCTATTTTAATAAGATCCAGGGGAGCTGTCTGTGTTTTCCCACAGGAAGAAAACAATCCATTCTGGGTACCGGAGCACCTCACGCGAAAGCTCGCTGCAGCTGAAGATGATCCTCCAACGAATATACCTGCAACTAATTCCAGTTCTTGCTTGGATCCTTCTTAATCGGGTTCCTAGTATTGTGGGGGTACAATGTTGGGCCATTTTGTCTGCATTCCTGAAGCCTATGCCGGTCAGACATAATTCATTGACTTTCCCAAAATTCTTCTCGTCCAATGAAGATTTAGGCCTGCCTTATCTGACTTATGATGAGACTGAGGCATCATTAGGAGAAAGCCATGACTTTCCAGAAGCTGGCTCCCTTTGCTTTCAAATTGAGGATTCCGTAGGAGACTGTGTTTGGCTTACCAAAAGGATTCTTTGGTCATTTGGCTATAAGGATTGGGATTGGGAAATTATGTCCCAAAAGGAAAGGGATAGTAAGGACGCCATCGATATCCATTATACCTTTTCGCATAAGGTCACCTGGATAAATGCTTCCTTTTTAGGGCCAAATTTTTTAGATATAGATAGACCTCTTCAACCTAGGGTGGCCCCTTCATGTGCATGGGAGGATGATGGGACCATCCCTCCATGGTCCGACTGTCAGTCACGCTTTACTCGATGGGATGACAAAAATAAAACCTTTTCTTTTTCCCCAAATATGTTGATGGATCCTACAAAAAGTATGGTAATGAGAAAGGGGCTCTTTATACAACATCGAGATATGGTTCCTTTTTATAAATGGATACTTTGTGGGACAAATGGTAGTTGTACGGACCTCAATCCTCTGGGATGCATTAGTGGCGCTACTGTAGGGAAATCGATCGTCATGGGCGCCATAAATGGTACTGCATTAAGAAACAAGGTTATGGAAATGGAAAATGTGTCAAGGCAGATTACCCATTGGAATAAAACCATTACAAATCAGATGACTTTTCCACCTAGTCCTGTCTGTGTTTATCCTCCTTTCTTACTTGTTTTGTCCAATAATTCTTTTAGAAATTGTACCAATGAGACATGCTGGATGTCGCAATGTTGGAATGCCAGGCGTTACACTCGTGCCCTGGTTGTTAGAGTCCCGCAGTGGATCCCAATCCCTGTGGAGACTCCATCCACCCTCTCCCTGTTTAGACAGAAGAGAGATTTTGGCATCACCTCAGCCATTGTTACTGCCATCGCTGTCAGTGCAGCTGCTGCCACTGCAGCCGGCTTGGCAATGGCAAATTCAGTCCAAACAAGCACAGCAGTAAATCAATTGTCAGCAGGTGTGGCTGAAGCCATGAACCTTCATGTATCTGCTAGCACACAATTAAAAGGTGGATTGATGATTCTTAACCAGCATCTGGATCTTATGGAAGAAAGAATAGAAATTTTATTTCAATTGGCTCAATTAGGATGTGAGAGAAAAATAGGAGCACTCTGTATTACCAGTGTACAATATGAAAATTTTACCCGAGCCGCTAATCTTTCCAGGAAATTGTCCTTATATCTTGCAGGAAACTGGTCAGAACGATTTGAAGAAACGCTTGAAGAGCTAAGGGCGCCTGTGGTGACCATTAATTCTACTCGAGTGGATTTATCGCTCACAGATGGCTTATTATCCTGGGCTTCTTCCGCCTTTTCTTATTTTAAGGAATGGGTGGGCGTTGGAATGTTTGGTGCAGCCCTATGTTGTGGCTTAGTGTTCTTACTCTGGTTGGTCTGCAAGCTCAAAGCTCAACAACAACATGACAAGGTCGTGATCACGCAAGCACTTGTGGCCTTGGAACAAGGATCATCTCCCAAAATTTGGTTATACAAGTTAAAAAATTAAAACAGACTGTGACACTCAGTCGATGCACCTCAGGGGTTTTACCCATTGCACTGAGTCGATGAGTGATCCAAGTCACAATGTTGCCTTTGCCTAAGCGGCTGCGGTACCAAGATAGGAGAATGACAGCCCTTGCACTCCCTGGAATTTTATTCCATTGCACGGGAATGGGTGTCACCTCCATTTTTATTCTTCTCCCTTAGCCCCTGCACCCGGAGGACTTGTCTCCATTGCACCTGGTGGGGTAAGGGAGTAGTCTAAAGCTCTTGATCGCTTACTCCCCAAAGAAGGAGTTCGCTTGATCAAGCTTAGGGCTTTCTTGTGCCGCGCTTACAAGGCTTTGAGGCGTTTTCATTTATTAAAACAAAAAGGGGGAGATGTGGAGAGCCGAGAGAGTGCAATCGCCATTACGAGATGGCGCTGACACCCGGCAAACAATAGACCACGTCTGCAAGTTGCAAAAGTGCGCCAAGCCACTGTCCAGCCTGGGGGCGTTACTGCCCAGTCCAGGTCGTCACACAGGGCAATGGGCAAGCAGCCAACCAGCGGAGTACACGCTGCCATAAGGTGTATTTAAGCAGCACCATTCTGGCGGTTATCGTCTTCCTCTATTCATCGTAATAAACTTTTACTGCAGAAGGATCCTAGTGTCTGCATGTGCGTTCTTGCTGGCGAGAAGTTCCCGCGGATCACAGGCTGACAACCTCCTTTGGGGAAAATGTGGAATATTTCTATTACAAAGTATTATTCAGCTAAGAAAATGACATCATTATATTTTCAAGCAAATGGATGGAACCAGGAAAAATCATGCTGAAGTAACTAAAATGAAGAAGACAAATATGGTATGTATTGACTTATTATGAGGTCTCCTAATAGCACGGGATTAAGTTCCAATAAGGCATCAATTGTCACCAAACTAGTCTTCCACTAGGGAGATTAGATGGCAGTTATTTGAGCTGTTGGGCAAAAGCATCCTATAGAAATTGTAAAGCTACACAGGCTGTTGTTACTAAAATATGTTGCTCTCTGTCCTCAAATATAGATCAGTACCATGTTCTTGGATCCACAAAGATGCTTCCTTCTGCATCAAATGGGATTGCTACAGAGACCCACAGTCCAATATTATGTAGAGAGAAACCTTGAAACACCCAGCTCTACATGGAATATCCCTGTGAATTCTACCTTCCCCCAGTTTTCTGCTAAGCATGGAGGAGAGGAGGCAGCCCACAAGAGGAACAATGTCTTGAGAATCAGGATGCAGAGAAAAATGATGTAGCCAGCCTTGATGAGACCTGATAAGCTAGGGTCAGATAGAAGGGTGAGGAGGACCTCCCCTATTAGGAAACTAGAAAGAGGGAATATGGATAGAAGAAGGAGGGTGGGTGGAACTGGAAGAAGAAGAGGGAGTGGGCAGCAGTGGGGATACTAAATAACTGCATAAAAAAATCTGCTGATGAGTATAGAGCTTTTCAGGACTGATGGCTTCTTCTTGGGGAGGTGCCAGTGTGCAGCAAGGATGAACTCAGTTTTCCTTAAGGGACTTGGCACTGAGACTCTGATCATGTTCCAATGAGTACAAGAACAACACTTACTTAAATTGTGCATTTTAACGAAAAAATAAATTTAGTGTGACAGATAGGAATTTGAACCTGGGAGCAATGGAAAAGTAGTGTAATGTATGTAATATGAAATTCCAACATAAGTAATAAAATAATGTTGACAATGTTTACAATGATTTTTAACATGGAGATATGATTCTGCTAAGAAGGGCAGAGTTTGACTTTGTAAGGCATTCTTTCCAGGAACTTATTGTGTAGCAGAGAATACTTGCCATGAACTAGTGGTTACCCAGCTATATGAGACCCAGTGAGCTCAAGTACACCTCTGAGCAAGCAGTTCTGGCACTAAACCTACCTACAGAGGGTTTGTCTGGAAGAACACAGCAGGGAACACAGCTGCTTTTGTATCCTAGGTATATAACACTGACACATTTCTCAGTCCTGATGGCCCAGTTTTAACCCCAAGATCAGGAAACTTGCTCAGTGATCATTGAGTAGAATACAGCTTTCCATCCAGCCAGTTCAGCTAAAGCAAGCCTGCTCATAGAGGGTTGCCAACACTAATGTGGAACATCATCAGCTGTCAAATAGTTTATTGCCCCTCAGTCTCCTTTTCAGACACTAATCTTTCTCTCTTTTAGCCAAACCAACCCCAGGAAATATTTGGTTCCCTTCTCTTCCCCTGCTCTTAAAGAATCAGTACCCCAGGGAACCCTAGATCCTGTCAGCCTACAATATGAGTAAGAATGTGAAGGTCCATTAAGTGAGTATGGCAATAACTGCTCAATTCAAAGTCATAACCTAGGTAATTTCAGATCCAATACCACATTAAGAGACCACCTTGTCATTAGGAACATTCCCCATAATCTCACATCACTTTGAGGCTTGACTACTTAGGAAGCTGTCCAATTAAATTAACATTGAAGTTTCATTCCTTACCTTACATTGTCACAGCAGTAAACAGGAGTAAAGGTGGGGAATTTGGATAAAAGGATAAGATACAGATTTGTTGACTTTCACAAGAAAAAGTCATGTGTGCACAGGATCAGAAATACTGGACACCAAGGAAAGTTTGTTTACTCCTCCATGGAAACCTCAAGATTTTCTCAGGTGTTAATTT
Source organism: Meriones unguiculatus (assembly GCF_030254825.1). NCBI lineage: Eukaryota > Metazoa > Chordata > Mammalia > Rodentia > Muridae > Meriones > Meriones unguiculatus. The sequence goes on from NW_026843709.1 coordinate 7,975,737, forward strand.
GATGAGAGTGGGAATGATGTCATGAAACAGGTTAAAGCCAGTAAGAGTTTCAGGAGCTAGTTATTAAAAGGGCCAAGTGGACAGCTTGCTTGAGAGAAAGGCTGAGCAACCCTATATGCCTCAATCTAGACAGCTGAAAGCACACAACCCAGAAATGACATTTTCTGTGTTCAAGACTCTTATTTCAGAAAAAGTGTCACATATTTCTTTCAAGTGGCCATTACTAAAAGTCATGTGTCCCTGACATTTGACTTTCAGATGTTCACAGATTCCATTCTTATTTGTTAAATGTACAGATACGTCTTCAGTCAGTGAATTACTGACTGTTGAAATACTCCCTGACCAAAGCAAATCTTTGAACAAAAGTGTTTAATTTGAACCTTGCTTATATTTATACAGAGACCATCCAAAATGTCATGTCAGTAAGAAGTTATTTTGTGGTAGTCCTTCAGAAAAACTGAGAGCTTTTCAACTGAACCACAAGTTGCTGGCAGAGCAGGAGACAGAGCTAGATATCTAAAGAGCTAGAGAGAAATATTCATAAATAGAGAGACCGAGAACTACAGAAACAAAGATATAAAGTGACAGAGACCAAGAGACAGAGAATACCTTTTATCTGGTCATTTTCATTGACATATCAACTTCAAAGCACACCTCCTGCAATATAAATCCAATAAGAAGTATGTTATGTAACAAGGCCTTACCGCCTCATCCTTTCCAGACATTTCCTTACTGGAGAATAATCATGGAAATATATATGATTCAACATGACATTGCAATTCAAATCATCATGAAGAGGAGGGACTTTTAGGTTAAAAAAAAAAACATAGTTTTTCTGAACATTTTTCATTCAATACAAGCACTACAGTCCCAAAAACTTACAAGGACTAAAGAATAGAACTGACAATCTCCTTTGGATGAAATGTGGAATAATTCCATAATGGAGTATTTTTCAGCTAAGAAAATGACATTATATTTTCAGGCAAATGGATGGAACCAGGAAAAATCATTTAGGTGAAGTAACTAAAATGCAGACAGACAAATAAGGTATATATTAACTTAATAGAAGGATTCTTAATTATGAGGGATAAAGTTCCAATAGACCAGCAATTGTAATCAAACCAGTCTTCAACTAGGAGAAAGGGATGGCAGTTTAATTGGGTTGTTGGACCATGGCATCCAACAGAAATTTTCAAGGAACTAAGGCTACTGATATTAAAATATGTTACTCTGTTCTCTCAACTGATAGATCCACAGAGATCCTTCCATCTGCATCAAATGAGATTGCATACAGAGAACCACAGTCTGACATTTTCACTCAGGTAAACGGGAGTAAAGTTGTGGGATCTGGATAAAGGGATGAGATAAAGGCTTGTTGGGTTTCACAAGAAAGTCATGTGTGGAGATTGGGATATGGAGGCAGCTGATGTGCAGCTTAGCTGAACGGGAGAGGACCTGAAATTCGGAAATTGGTGAGTGAAGGGGCTGATCAACCTAGAACAGAGTTATCTAGACTTCCAAGAAGAAAGAGACTAACCATGATCTGAGTCCATCTAGAATCAGGTCACAGCAGACTACTCCTAGAGGAGATACCTGGAGAGGTGATCCCCAGGCACTTCCCCGCACCCAACAACCTACTCCTCTTCAGAAGAGGCAGGAGGTGTCCAGAAGAATCTGCCACAGACCACACTGTCTGTGCCAGCCCCAGCAAGAGCTGCAGCTCTTCCCCCCCCCAAAAAAAAAGAGATCTGGGCAGAGAAAACCCAATCCTTTCAGGCACTACCCCAAGAATGAGAATGCCACCATAACCCTGACTTGGTGGAGCAGAAGGATAGAGAGACACACAGTGGCTTCACAGTGCCCAGACCCCAGTCCTGCCCGCTGCTCCTAGCACATAAACTTCAGCTTGGTATCTGGGACTGTGGTCATTCAACATGTCAGGAAACTCTCCTGGGTCCAGCGCAATAAGGACTAGCACCAAGTCCTATCATCTATTACCAGTGGCCCCCCGGCTCCTGGCAGAGAAACCCCAGCTCAGGATCTGGGACTGAGAAGTCCCAACTCCTCCTGGCACTCCCCTGAGAGTGCCAACATAAGCTTTCCCTAGTGGAGGGGAAGATCAGAGGGGAAGGACAGAGAGGCAGCCTGCCACAGGACACAGCACCACCTCTCCAGCTCACCCAGTGGCCCCTGGCAGAGAAACCTGGGTTCTGGATCTGAGGACACTCAACCCTAACTGGTACTCTCCCGAAATCAGCAAACATAGGTTCTACCACCAGGCTGCTTCTGGCAGAGAGATCTGGACCCAGGATCTGGGATTGAGTACACTTAACTCAACTCTTTACTGTGCTACCCCAGGACCACCCAACAAAACACCTCCTGGCAGAGGGAAAGGACAGAGAGGCAGTACACAGGACAGGTAGACACCGAGTCCTGCTGTCACAGTGTCACAAAGCTGACTGTTAGCCTACCTGTGCATTTTACACAGCAGGAACAAATTGAAGAGTAGAGAGCAAGGGGAACCCTTGTGCATTCCAACTGGTCCTGCAAGGGAGTGAGTGAGCCTTCTAAGGAGAGTTTGCCCCAGACCCAAGGCCTCTCAACACAAGCAACAGACAAGATCCCTGCCACCCACACCACTAGTGTGGGCATCATAGGGATTCTTGGGATAGCAACTCGGTTCAACACTGAAGCTTTTGCGTTGTGGGTCCACCAGGGTAATTCAGGTAAACAATCCCTAGATCCCAGACAGAACTGCATACTAGTTTGGCCTGGAAGCCACTGCAATAGTCAGAGAATCCACACATGTACACTGTGCCCACTAAAAGTGCATGCAAATAGCAATGGTATCACATTCCTTACTTAGGCCAAACTGAAACCAGAATGCACACTCCCAAACCAGTGAACCTCTCTCATCTTCTTGAAAAAAAAAAAAAAAAACAGTCCAGAAAACAGAAAGAGATGATCATAGCCTGAACTACAAACTCAAGGAACAAACAGTGAGGGTTATAAATAACCAGATGGCTAGAGGCACACGTAAGAACACACCCAACCAAAATCAGGACATAATGACCTCACCAGCAACCCCACGAACCAATGGACACTTCAACTCACTAGATATACTAGAAAACAACCTCAAAACTGTGTTTCTCCAGCTATTATAGGCCCATAAAGATGAAATGAACAAAGCCCTCAGAGAAATAGCCAAAACAAAGTGACTGCCTACAGATTGGGAAAGAATCTTCACCAACCCTGTATCTGATAGAGAACTCATATCCAGTATATATAAAAAACTAAAGAAGCTGAAAAGCATCAAACCAAGTAATCCACTTAAGAAATGGGAAAAAGAGCTAAACAGAGAATTCTCAACAGAGGAATATCGAATGGCAGAAAACCACTTAAAGAAATGCTCAACCTCATTAGCCATTAGGGAAATTCAAATCAAAACAACCCTGAGATTTCACCTTACACCCCTGAGAACGGCCAAGATAAAAAGCTCAAGTGACAACACATGCTGGAGAGGTTGTAGAGAAAAGGGAACCCTTCTCCACTACTGGTGGGAACTTAAACATGTACAACCTCTCTGGAAATTAATGTGGCACTTTCTCAGACAACTAGGAATAGCGCTTCCCCATGATCCAGCCATACTACTCCTGGGCATATATCCAAAAGAGGCTCAAGTACACAAAAAGGACATTTGCTCAACCATGTTTCTAGCAGCTTTATTTGTAATAGCCAGAAGCTGGAAACAACGCATATGCCCTTCAACTGAAGAATGGATGCAGAAACTGTGGTATATTTACACAATGGAATATTACTCAGCAATTGAAAATAAGGAAATCATGAAATTTGCAGGTAAGTTGTGGTACCTGGAAAGGATCACCCTGAGTGAGTTGTTCCAGGAGCAAAAAAACACACATGGTATATACTTACTCATATAGATATACAACATAGGACAAACCCAATACAACCTGTGCATCTAAATAAAAAAAGCAAGAGAGAGGACCCTAACAAAAATGGTCAATCCCCATCCTGAAAGACAAAGAGGATGGACATTAGGAGAAGAAGAAAACAGGAAACAACCTAGGAAGGTTCTACAGAGGGCTTCTGAAGGCCAGAAGAAGAAAACAGGAAACAAACTTGGAACCTACCACAGAGGGCCTCTAAAAGCCTCTGCCCTACAGACTATCAAAGCAGATGCTGAGCCTGATGGCCAACTGTCAGGCAGACTGAATGGAATTTTATGTAAGAACTGGGAAATAGTAAGAGCTGGAGAAGAGAAGACAGGGTCTCCACAAGGAGAGCAACAGAACAAAAAAATTTGAACACAGGCAACTTCCCAGAGACTCATACTCCAACCAAGGACTATTCATGGAGATAAGCTAGAACACCTGCACAGATGTAGCCCATGGCAGTTCAGTGTCCAAGTGGGTTACATAGTAATGTGAAGAGGGACTTCCTCTGACATAATCTGATTGGCCTGATCCCTGATCACCTCCCACTGAAGGGGGAGCAGCCTTACCAGGCCACAGTAAAGAACAATGCAGCCACTTTTGATGTGAACTGATAGACTAAGATCAGTAAGGAAAGGAGAACCTCCCCTATCAGTGGATTTGGGGAGTGGCATGCATGCAGAAAGGGTAGGGAGGGTGGGATCAAGAAGGGAGGAGGGAGGGGCTTATGCGGGATACAAAATTAATAAAGTGTAATTAATAATAAAGATACTAAAAACTAAAAATTTAAACGTCCAAAAAAATAGCCAAAGAAATCGAGATGAACAAAGAGGAAATAAAGAAAGCTCTTAGAGAAATGTCCACACAAATGACGGCAAATAAAGAAGAAATAAACAAAGCTTTCATAGGAATACAGGCAAATACAGCCAGAGAAATAGAGTCACAATTAGTGTTATATACAGAGGAAACAGACAACAAACCAGAAGCCGTTATTAAAAAGCAGGACTCCACATTCAAACACATGAAGAAAATGGTATAATACATGAAAACAGAATTAGAGTCAATAAAGAAAACACAAATAGAGAAACACCAGGAGCAGGAGAACATAGAAAGAAAATCAGAAACTACAAAGCTAAGCATCACCAACAGAATAAAAGAGATGGAAGAAAGAGTCTCAGGAGCTGAGGATACGCATGCAGAAATTGACACATCTCTCAAAGAAAAAATAAAATCAGAAAAGTTCCAAACACAAAACATCCAAGAAATCAAGGACACCATGAAAAGAAAAATCTTAGAATAATAGGAGTAGAAGAGAAAGAAGACATTGTGCTCAAAAGTCCGGAAAATATTTTCAAGAAAATTATAGAAGAACATTTTACCAACTTAAAGAAATGGATGTCCATAAACATACAAGAAGCCTACAGAAAACCAGATAGACTAGACCAGAAAAGAAATTCTTCACATCACATCATAGTCAAAACACTGAACCTACAGCCACTTTTGATGTGAACTGACAGACTAAGATCAGAAAGGAGAGGAAAAACTCACCTATTAGTGGACTTGGGGAGTGGCATGCAAGCAGAGGGAGGAGGGAGGGTGGGATTGGGAGGGGAGGAGGGAGGGGCTTATGGGGGGATGCAGAATGAATAAAGTGTAATTGATGAAAATTAAAAAAAACAGAAAAAAGAAAAAATTCTAAAAGCAGCAAGAAAAAAAGATCAAGTAACATATGAAGGTAGTACTATTTGAATCACACCAAATTTCTCAACAGAAACTATGAAAGCCAGAAGGGCCTAGACAGAAATCATGCAGTCCTTAAGGGACCACTGATTCCAACCCAGACAACTATAATCAGCAAAATTTTCAATCAACATAGACAGAGAATTCAAAATATTTCATGACAAAACCAAATTTAAACAATATCTACATAGTAACCCAGCTTTCCAGAACTTACTAGAAGTGAAACTCCAAACCAAAGAAAACAACTACATCTAAGCAAACAGAGGAAATAGATAATTACACAACAAAAAACAAAAAGAATAGAAACAATGAAACTCAGTGACACCACCAACTCCACATCAAAAGTAAGTAACAATTGTTGGTCACTAGTATCTATTGACATCAACAGACTCAACTGCCCAATAAAAAGATACAGAATAACAGAATGGTTGTGGAAACAGGATCCAACATTCTGTTACATCCAAGAAACACACCTATGCAACAAAAACACTACCTCAGAGTAAAGGGCTGGAAAAATGTTTTTCAAGCAAATGGTTCCAGAAAACAAGCTGGAGTAGCCATCCTAATATCTAATAAAATAGACTTCCAACCAAAGTTAATAAAAAAAGATAAGGAGGGTCACTATATTCTCATCAAAGGAAAAATCCACCAAGAGGACATCACAATTTTGAATATTTATGCACCAAATACAAGATACATTTGTAAAGGAAACAATATTAAAGCTTAAATCACACATTGATCCTAATACCTTAATAGTGGGAGACTTCAACATGCCACTCTCACCAAGGGAAAGATCAACTAGACAGAAAACAAATAGGGAAATAAAAGCACTTACAGAGTCCCTAAATCAAATGGACCTAATAGACATCGACAGATATTTTTACTCAAACACAAAAGAATATACCCTCTTTTGAGCACCACATGAAACCTTCTCCAAAATAGACCATATATTTGGTCATAAAGCAAGCATCAACAGATACAAAAAGATTGAAATAATCCCTTGTATTCTATCTGACCACCATGGACTAAACCTGGACATCATCAACAACAGAAATAACAAAAAGCTGACACACACATGGAAACTGAACAACTTGCTACTCAGTGACACCTGGGGGAAGAAATAAGGAAAGAAATTAAAGACTTCCAAGAATTCAAAGAAAATGAAGACACAATATACCCAAATTAATGGGACATATTACAAGCAGTGCTCAGAGGAAAATTTATAGCACTAAGTGCCTTCAAGAAGAAATTCGTAACATCACATACAAGCACCTTAATAGCCCAACTGAAAACCCTAGGGAAAAAAAAGAATCAGTCACAACCAAGAGGAGCAGATGGCTGGAAATAATCAAACTCAGGGGTGAAATCAATCAATAAGAAATAAATAAAACTATTCAAAGAATCAATGAAACAAAAAGCTGGTTCTTTGAGAAAATCAACAAGATAGACAAGCCCTTAACCAAACTAACTAAAAAGCAGAGAGAATTTATCCAAATCAACAAAATCAGAAATGGAAAGGGAGACATAACTGCAGACACTGAAGAAATTCAAACAATCATTAGGTCATGCTACAAAAGACTATATGCCACAAAATATTAAAATCTAAATGAAATGGACAGTTTTCTTGATAGATTCCATCTTCCAACATTAAGTCAAGATCAGGTAGAAAGACTGAATAGCCCTATATACCCCCCCAAAAAAAATTGAAGCAGTCATTAACAGTCTCCCCTCCAAAAAAAGCACTGGGCCAGATGGTTTCAGCACATAATTCTACCAGACCTTCAAAGAAGTGCTAACACCAATTCTCCTCAAACTATTCCACAAAACAGAAACAGAAGGAACATTACCAAACTCATTCTATGAAGCAACAGTCACCTGATACCTAAACCAGAAAAAGACCCAACATAAAAGAAAACTTAAGACCTATCTCTCTTATGAACATTGACACAAAAATACTCAATAAAATACTTGAAACTGAATCCAAGAACACATCAAAGATATCATCCACCATGACCAAGTAGGCTTCATCCCAGGCATGCAAGGGTGGTTCAACATACAGAAATCCATCAATGTAATCCACTACATAAACAAACTGAAGGAGAAAAACCACATGATCATCTCCCTAGATGCTGAAAATGCATTTGACAAAGTCCAACATCCATTCATGTTCAAAGTCTTGGAGAGATCAGGGATACAAGGCACATACTTAAACATAGTAAAGACAATATACAGTAAACCGATAGTCAACATCAAACTCAATGGATAGAAACTTAAATCAATCCCACTGAAGTCAGGGACAAAGACAAGGCTGCCCACTCTCTCCTTATCTCTTCAACATTGTACTTGAAGTCCTAGGCAGAGCAATAAGACAACTAAAGGAGATCAAGGGAATGCAATTCGGGAAGGAAGAGGTCAAAGTGTCACTATTTGCAGATGAAATGATAGTATACATGAGCGACCCCAAACATTCAACCAGAGAACTTCTTCAGCTAATAAATACTTTCAGCAAAGAGGCAGGATACAAAACCAACTAAAAAATCAGAAGCCCACCTGTATACCAAAGAGAAAAGGGCCAAGAAAGAAATTAGGGATACAACACCCTTCACAATAGCCAATAATAACATAAAGTACCTTGGGGTGACACTAACCAAGCAAGTGAAAGACCTGTTTGAGAAAAACTTCAAGTCTCTGAAGAAAGAAATTGAAGAAGATCTCAGAAGATGGAAAGATCTCCCGTGCTCATGAATTGGTAGGATTAACATTGTGAAAATGGCCATCCTGCCAAAAGCAATCTACAGATCAACACAATTCCCATCAAAACACCAACTCAATTCTTTACAGACCTTGAAAAAAAGATTCTCAGCTTCATATGGAGAAAAAAAAAAAAAAAAAAAAAAACAAGACTCTCCAAAACAATCCTGTACAACAACAGATCATCTGGAGGTATCTCCATCCTCAATCTAATGCTGTACTACAGAGCAATAGTAATAAAAACTGCATGGAATATGGCAGAAAAACAGAAAGGAGGATCAATGGAACCACATAGAATACCCAGAAATAAACCCACACACCTATGAATACTCGATTTTTTGACAAGTAGCCAAAACCATTAAATGGAAAAAAGACAGCATCTTCAACAAATGGTGCTGGTCCAACTGGATGTCTACATGCAGAAAAATGAAAATAGATCCATATTTATCACCCTGCACAAAACTAAAGTCCAAGTGGATCAAAGACCTCAACATGAAACTAGATACTCTAAATCTGTTACAAGAAATTTGGAAAACAGCCTAGAACTCATTGGCAAAAGACACAACTTCCTGAACAGAACTCCAAGAGCACAGGTTCTAAGAGCAACAATCAATAAATGGGACCTCATGAAACTGAAAAGGTTTTGTAAAGCAAAGGACACAGTCATCAAAACAAAATGACTGCCTACACATTGGGAAAGAATCTTCACTAACCCTTTATCTGACAGAGGGCTAATATCCAGTATATACAAACATCTAAAGAAGCTGAAAAGCAGCAAACCAAGTAATCCAATTAAAAAACGGGGTACAGAGCTAAACAGAGAATTCTAGAGAGAGGAATATTGAATGGCAGAGAAAAACTTAAAGAAATGCTCAACCTCATTAGCCACTGGAGAAATGCAAATCAAAATGACATTGAGATTTCACCTTACACCCATGAGAATGGCTAAGATGAAAAACTCAAGTGATAACATATGCTGTAGAGGTTGGGAAGAAAGGAGAACACTCCTCCACTGCTGGGGGGAATGTAAACTGCTACAACCACTCTGGAAATCTACCTAGTGTTTTCTCAGACAATTAGGATTAGTGCTTCCTCAAGGCCCAGCTATACCACTACTAGTTATATAACCAAAATTTGCTCAATTATAGAACAGGGATATTTGCTCAACCATGTTTATAGCAGCTTTATTTGTAATAGCCAGAACCTAGAAACATCCCAGATTTCCATGAACAGAGGAGTGGATCCAGAAATTGTGGTAATTTTAAACAATGGAATACTACTCAGCAATCAAAAAGGAGGAAATCATGAAATTTGCAGGCAAGTGGTGGGATCTAGAAAAGATCATTCTGAGTGAAATGTCCCAGAAGGAGAAAGACAAACACAGTATGTACTCGCTTATATAGACCTAAAGATACGATAAACATAATGAAATCTATACACCTAAAAATGATAATCAAGAGAACAGACACAGGGTAAGATGATCAATTCTCATTTAGAAAGACAAAGGGATGTGCATTGAATGTATGACAGGAGTCTGCAGCAGAAGGCATCTGAAAAACTACCTAGCAGTGTTTCAAAGCATACACTAAGACTCATAACCAAACCTTTGACAGAGTCCAGGGAATCATACAAAAGAAGGGGAGTTAGTATGATGGGGAAAGAATAGGAGCTCCACAAGGACCAAATATATCTGAGTACAGGGTCTTTTCTGAGACTGACATTCAACCAAGTACCTTGTATGGATATAACCTAGAACCTCTGCTTGGAGGTAGCCCCTGGTAGCTCAGTAACCAATTGGTTTCCCATAGTAAGGGGAACAAGGACTATTTCTAGCAGGAGCTGGCACTTTGACCTCCCCACTTCCCAAGGGAGGAACAGTCCTGTTAGGCCACAGAGGAGGACTTTGCAGACCTGATAAAATAGGGTCAGATGAATGGGGAGGTCTCTCCCTATCAGTGTACTTGGAAAGGGGCAGGGTGGTGATGAGGGAGGGAGAGAATGAGGTAATGGGATACAGCTGGGATACAGAGTTAATAAAATGTAAGTAATAAGAAAAAAATAAAAATTAAGAAAAATAAAAAAAGAAAGTCATGTGTGCAGAGGATCAGTGAAACTGGACACTGAGGAACGTTTGTTTACTCATCTCCATGGAAACCTCAAGACTCTCTCAGGTAATGATTGGATGAGAGTGAGAATGATATCATGAAACAGGTGAAAACCAGTAAGAGTTTCATGAGCCATTTATTCAAAGGGCCAAGTGGACAGCTTGCATGAGAGAAAGGCTCAGGAGCCCCACATGCCCCAATCTGGACAGCTGAAAGCATACAACACAGAGATTACTGTTCTGTGTCCAAGACTCTTAGTTCAGGAAAAGTGTCACATATTTATTTCAAGTCGTCATTAATAAAAGTCATGTGTCCTTGATATGTGACTTTCAGATGTTCACAGATTCAATTATTATTTGTAATGTACCTATATGTCCTCAGTCAGTGAATTACTTACTGTTTAAATTGTTCCCTAACCATACAGAAATTGTGGTACATCTACACAATCGAATATTTCTCAGCAGCAATGAAAAACTAGGAAATCATGAAATTATGAATCCATGAACTCTGTCCAACAGTTTGCCATATTTGCTTTGATATCAGTATCTGCTTTGATATTCTGCAGGGTAGAGCCTTTCAGAGGCATTCTATTGCAGGCTCCTAACTTGTTCCTGTTTTCTCCTTCTTGTGATGTCCAACCTCTTTGTGTTTCAGGATGAGGAGTGAGCATTTTAGCTGGTGTCCTCCTTGATTCGTTTCTTTAGGTGGAGAGATTTTAGTAGGTTTATCATATATTATACGTCTACATGAGTGAGTATAGCTCACTCAGGATCCTTTCCAGTTCCCACCATTTACCTGCAAATTTCATGACTTTCTTGTTTTTTTTTATTTGCTGATTAATATTTCATTGTGTACATATACACACAATTTCTGTATCTGTTATTCAGTTAGGGGGCATCTGCATAATTTCCAGCCTCTGGCTATTAAAGTAAATCTGCTACAAACATGGTTGAGCTAAAGTCCTTATTGTGTACATGAGCCGCTTCTGGATATATGTCTAGGAGTTGTACAGGTGTATCTTGAGTAAGTAATATTCCTAGTTGTCTAACAAATTTCCAGATTGATTTCCAGAGTGGTTGGTCAAGTTTACATTCCCACCAGCATTGGAGGCAGTTTCCCATTTGTCCACAATCTCTCCAGCATGTGTTGTCACTTGAGGTTTTGATCTTGTCCATTCTGATTGTGTAAGGTGAAATCTCAGGGTCTTTTTTATTTGCTTTTCCCTGATGGCAAATGACATTCCACATTTCTTTAAGTGTTTCTCAGACAATCAATATTCCTCTATGGAGAATTCTGTGTTTAGCTCTGTTTTTCATTTTTTAATTGCATTACTTGAATTGTTGCTTTTCAACTTATTTAGTTCTTTACATATACTGAATATTAGCCCTCTGTCACATAGAAGCTTGAAGATTTTTTTTCCCTATCTGTAGGCATTTGTTTTGTTTTGATGACAGTGTTCATAGATTTACAGAAGCTTTTCATTTTCATGAGGTCCAATTTAGTGATTGTTGCTCTTGGCTGGTGCTGTTGGTGTTCTGTTCAGGAAGTTATCTCCTGTGCCAATGAGTTCAAGGCTCTTCCCCACTTTTAATTCTAACCATTTTAAAGTGTCTGGTTTTATGTTGAGGTCTTTGATCCACTTGGACTTTAGTTTTGTGCAGGTTGATCAGTACGGATCTTTTTGCATTTTTCTAAATGGAGACATCCTGCCAGACCAGCATAATTTGTTGAAGATACTGTCTTTTTTTCCATTGTATGGTTTTGGCATCTTTGTCAAAACTCAGGTGTCCGTAAGTGTATGAGTTTATTTCTGTTTTTTTTTCTATTTGTTTTCATTGATCCACCATTCTGCTTCTATGCCAGTACTATTCACTTTTTTTATTACTGTTGATTTATAGTATACCTTGGTATCAGAGATGGACACACCTCCAGTTCTCCTTTTATATACATCAATATTTCTCTCTTTCAGCCAAAGCAGTCTCAGGAACAGTTTGGTTTCCTTCTTACTTTCTCTGGTCTTAAAGACTCAATATTCCAGGGAACCATAGACCCTGCCAGCCTATTATGTCAATAAGAATGTGAAGGTACATTTAGTGAGTACACAAGTATCTTCTCAGTTCAAAGTCATAACCTAGGAAATTTTAGATCTAACTCTACAGTAGGAGACCAAATTGTCATTTGGTTCATTCCCCAAATTCCCTATTTTCTCCATCTTCTGAGTTCCATCCTCTTTGCCTTTGATGATGGAGATTGAGCATTTTAGCCAATTTTCAAGCAACCCAGGCTGTTGTTATTAAAATATGCTGCTCTCTACCCTCAACTGATAGATCAGTGCCGTGTTCTTGTATCCGCAGTAATGCATCCTTTGGAATCAAGTGGGATTGCATCCAGAGAACCACACTCTATCATCTGCCTTAAACTGCATCCTATAAAGCAGAATGCTATAATCTCTAATTCTGGTATATTCCTTAGAAGCATGCATTAGAATCAAATTTCAAGTAGATCTATATAGTCAAACTTTATACTTACCTATCCTAGGCTTAACCTCAAAAACACTAAACAAAGAGACTAAGTAAAGCTGAAGCTCAATCTTGTACCCAACTGCAGTACTTAGTATAACTTTAAATCTGCTCTTTCTGAACTAAAATCAAAGCAAAACTTTTAATCAGGCACAACTTATAAAGGGGCTAGCAAACCTTATTAATCTAACCATTCGTATTAAAACTTAACAGCAAAAAGCTTTGCACTTAGCACTAACCAGAGAATCAGACACAGTTGAGAGCCTTAAACAAAGATGACAGTAAAACCATAAAGAGGCTCTATTATTGTTGTTGTTGTTATTATTATTATTATTTAATTTTTATCTCTGAACCAACATGGTGGTTAGCCACAGTTGTCACTGGCTGTGGCTGTCAATATAAAGCATAGCCATTAGAAGTAGCTCACGGCATTGTTACCTCATGTACAGAATGTTCGGTGAAATATTACAATTTTTCATGACCAAACATTCTAACACTGTGATCAAATAAGTTTTAGAACCAACTGCATAACAGAACAGTACAGAACAATTTTAAACTATACAAATTATTCTGTCCACACCAAACCTATCAGCTAGAATTTCTTAAAGAGCATAGGAAAACATTTTGCAATGTAGAATCACCAGCTCTTCAAATGAAGTACAACATATTTTGCAGTTTTTTTTTTTCTAATCATATTTGCAGGTATAAAGAATCAAAGCAAATATCATGCATATGCCCTCTGGCTTTGCATACAGACATGAACCTTTACTAACATTCTAAGTACCATCAAGTTCCTACATTTATTTTTCTGGCTTAACCAGACATTCTTGCTTTAGACAAGCTTTTTTTAAAAATATTTCTTGCTATCTCTCTTGCTTATCAGACAACAGAAAAACTCCCATCAAAATTCTCTTTGTGTTTTTTTTTTTTTAAGTCTAGAATATGTTAAACCATTATCATCTTGACATGATTCCTTATAATACTTGCAGGGTTTTTTTTATTATTTTTTTTAATTTGCTCAAACAGCATGGCTTGGTTTCATTTGGCCAATAAATTAATAAATAAATACCAAACAACAATTTTTAATTCCCCAAAAGGTTGGGAAACTGTCCAAGTTCTTTGTTAGACTGCCCAAGGGTTATTGCTTAAAAAAACAAAACAAAACACTTTAAACATTTTATTATTTAAAAAAAAACAAACAAACTGTTTTTGCAATATCAAAACAAATTATCCTCTTTAGGAGTGAATTTGTAAAGCATAACCATAATTTTAAGAGTCAGACCTATATTTTAAACTCAAAATTTATCAGTGCAACAATTAATCTTTAAAACCAATATTAATTTAAGATAAGATTCACCATCTTAGCCTAAATGGAAACAAGATCATTTTGACCAAGAGGTCCTGCAATCTTTGTTCTTTCCCTGAATCATATTGCATGTGGCAATCTACATTTTTGCTTTTTAAACATATTTGTTTATAGACCTCATGAACATATAGGCACATATACATGTTTTAAACTAGAGTTTGAATTTAACCTCTAACCATACCCAATTACTTTTGATCATATTAACCATTTAAGATAAGTTGAAACTAATCCTATAATGGCCATATATATAAACAGACTGGATTTAGCTGTAATTTTAAACATGAACAGTCCATCCCCATGCTGTGCCACAAGGTTTGCAAGCTGCCATTAACTAAAGCCCTTGGGAGGAGGGGTGCACACTGCTGGGTGGTTAGATGCTACTTGCTGCTAAAGGAGAGGAGGAGCTCCTGCTGCTGACTCCCTCCTGAGGCAGGTCTCCAGGCTTCATTCCTGCTTAGTTCTCTGTGTGCCATTTCCCTCCCTGGCAGCACTCACTTTTTTTTCTTTTTTGATTATATCAGATAAATTGTGAGCCCTAGTTTTAATTTTACACCAATGGTTCAGGGCCAGATTTAGAGATCTTAATTTAAACTGCCCCATGTACAGAAAACTTTGTCAGTCCAAGTCTAACAATTAAAACAATCACTAAAACAAAATAGTAAGAATAAGGAAACCAGAACACAGGATGTCTAGTGCATGATCTTGATGCCTAAGCTTAAGCCTTGGTAAGCTTAGGCCGGGTAAAGGTTTACAAATTGGTGGAGGGGAATCTCTCCATCTCCTCCTCCTCCTAGGGCAGTTCTTCAGACTGTCCTGGACAAATTGTTGGAAGAGTGGAGTCCCTCCATCTCCCTCCTGGGAAAGTGAAAGTATCCTCTAGACTTTCCCCGCCAAATTGAGAGAACTTGAACCTCCCTGGGGGACTCCAACTACAAAAGCCTGTGAGCAAACCAAATTGAACATCAGGCACAAGAAATAGAAATCTGCCACTGCCACTGTCAGAATCCACTTAAAGGAGAATTTCAAAGCAAACTTGTAACAGGCAAATGACAAACAATAGCAGAACAAATATGTAACAGAAAAGAGACAGGGACAGACAACAGCCACGCTACCTACTAGAAGCTTGAGCTAGTTCCTCTGATAGCCAAAGTCCAGAGTTCCTCTCAGCACCTCTATTCCCTAGCAATGCACCATACTGTTAGGCCCAAGAGGGAGCCTAACTCCCAAAGGAGCTTGCTGCAAATGAAACTCAGAGGGCACAATCAATGCAATTAGCAAAAGGTTTTTATTTACACCAGCATGCTGGGGCTAACTCTACATTCAGAATCAGTCAGCACTGATTCTCAGTAGCCTCCAGTTTTTAAAGGGGCAGATGAATGGGTTACAGGTCTGACATCATGGGAGCTGATATAGTGTCTATTGTGGGCACCAGGTCCAATCAGCTAGACATCTGAGGTTTCTGATATGTGCAGATTCAGCTATTGTTAAAGCTGGGAAAAGGATTAATACATTCTGTGGTCAGATTAGGCGATTGTTAAAAGTGGGAAAAGCAATTTGCTCATCCTGTGGTCTCTTGTGCCTTTAGTCAAAAGTTAAGGGGCTCTTTGTGAGGATTATTAGGACCCTCTGTGTTAGGAAACTCACCAATGTTAGGAAACGTGTGCCTGTGAAAGTTACACATGGCGGGTTCACAAATCACACCATGAGATCGGTTCCACATGGGAGGCTTATTAGGGGAAGGGGAAAGGGGGTCTCAGAGAGACAAGGAGGAAGAGAGAGAGAAAGAGAAAGAGTGAGGGAGAGAGAGAAAACAAGAGAGAAAGAGAGAGAGGGGGAGGGCTCCAGTTCTCTTATAGGGTGACCCAGGACATGTGCAGGTAGTTCCAGGGGGTCAGCAGGTGGTCTAGGTGTCTTCAAAAATGCCTGATAACCGGTTTGTCAGGTCCCTTGGGGCTGCCATAGAGGTGCCTTCTTTCTGTTAGGAAATATAGAAAATGTGGAGGTTACACGCGGGTCCACAATCACACCATGAGATCAGTTCCACGTGGGAGGTTTATTAGGGGAAGGGAGTTACAGAGAAGGAGATAGAGGATAGAGGGAGAGGGAGAGAGAGAGAAAGGGACAGAGAGAGATGCAGACACAGAGAGAGACAGAGCCAGAAAGAGAAAGAGGAAAGGAGGGGGGGAGGACCCCAGTTCTCTTATAGGATGGCCCAGGGACATGTGCAGGTAGCTTTAGGTGTCTTCACAACTGCCTGATAACTGGTCTATCAAGTCCCTTGGGGCTGGCCATAGAAGTGCCTGCTTACTGATCTCAACACTTTCTGATCCCAACAATCTGGATCCACTGTTATTTCCTTCTGCAACTGGGTGGATGTCTTCTCCTTATTTCCATCCATGCAGATGGCTAGGGTCAGGAGGAGCAATTACATTCTCTAGTTCTCTGGAAGAATACTGAGAGTTTTCAAAAATACAAGTTATAAGGCTAGTCTGATTCTTTCAGCAGCTCTGAGCAAGCAGTCCTGGCACTAACATTACTTTTAAAGAGGTTGTCTGGAGGACCAAAGCAGGAAAAACCACTGCTCTTGTGTCCTAGGTGTATAACTGGGACCTATTTCATTGCCCTGAAGGCCCAATTTTAAATGTAAACACCAGGACCAGGAGAGTTCCTTAATGACTACTGAGTAGGACCAGGCAGCCAGATCAGCCAAAGCAAACCTGCTCATAAAGGTTTGGCAACACTATTATGGAACAAAATCAGCTGTCAAATAGTTTATTTCCCCTCATTTCTCCTGTTACATTCACAGATTTTCTGTTTCAGCCAAACTAGTTCCAGGAATTGTCTGGGTTCTGAAGGAGTCTGGTAATTGGAATTCAGCCTCCTGGCCATGGCAGATGAGGCTCTTATGTAAGTTCCATGTCTCAGAGACTGTCCTTGATAGTCTCTGCATGCTGTGTGTTCTGAGCCTGAGAAGAAGATAACAAGCTCCATGCAACCTTGGGAAAAGCAGCAGAAAACTTCATGTAACCTTGAGTGAATTCCTGTGTCTTGCTAGGTGGCACAGATGTGTTGCTACTGTGAAAAACTTTTGCTTTTACCCTTTGCTTGAGAAGTGTTCCTTCCATGTTTAGTAAATTAAGACTTGATCAGGAATCTATCTTGTCACCATTCTTTCACATCTCTGTCCACCCATTTACCCACCCTCTTTCAGGTAGACCCTGTTCAACTAACCTGCAGGACAAGTCAGGTGGCACCTGAACAAGGGACCTTGAAAATGAAGGAAAATATGAAAAAAACTTGTTTTTGGAGCTCTGGATGTATATGAAAAAAAGAGCTTCTTGCCCATCTCAAGGAGGAAGACAAGGTAGACAGGCAGTGAAATCCTGGGGCAGAGAAATAGTAGGGAGATGTTGATGAGGACTTTAAAGTCAATGCTAATAAAAGCAAGGAATTGTGAAAAACACAATTATCTCCTTTAGTTTGTAAATGAAGTTTGTCCCTGGTTCCCTATTGAAGGCACCATCAATCTGGAAACTTGGGAAAAGGAATCTCACAAGCTAAAGAGTTACCTGGGGAAATTAGAGCAGCCAAACAGGGAGAAAAATAAAGTGTTCTGAAGTTATTTCAAATGTTCATAAAGGAGCTCAAACAGATTTGTGTAATTTGAGAGCAGAAAATAATTTAAGAGCTAGATATTGAGGATGAAACGAAGTCAGAGGAAGAAAGTGTCAAATCTCATAATTGAGACTGGCCTCCTGTGTGCTTTGCCCCTGTGGCTTTCCCTGCCACATTTTCAGGAGATATGGGACCACTGTAGGAGGATATTAGGTCTCTGAGAGAAAGTCCAATTAGAAAGAAAACAAGTTCAGTTATTAAGGGAATTAGAGAAATTAAAATTACAAAATAATAATAATTATAATAATAATAGTAATAATAGTAGTAATTGTTAGGAAACATGTGCCTGTGGAGGTTACATGGCGGGTTCACAAATCACATCACAAGATCAGTTCCACGTTGGAGGTTTATTAGGGGAAGGGGAAAGGGGTTGCAGAGAGACAAGATGGAAGAGAGGGGGCTCCAATTCTCTTATAGGGTGACCCAGTGCATGTGCAGGTAGTTCCAGCTGGTCAGCAGGTGGTCTTGGTGTCTTCACAAATGCCTGATAACCGGTTTGTCAGGTCCCTTTGACTGCTGGCATATGGGTAAAATCAAGTTGCCAGTCAGTACCGGGGAGAGAGCCCCTAGCCTGGTGGATAGGGAAAGGAAGGCTATGATATCCTGAGTTAGGATCTGAGGTCTGGCAGATCTTACAAGAAGCAGTAATCATCTTTAGGAAGCATAAGTCCTCAAAAGTAGGCTGCAGATGAGCTCTAACAAAGTTAGACAAAACTCGGCTGTTAGGATGAAAGAGCTGGTTTAGATAGGACAGGATCTGATGGGTATCAGGGTGTGGGTTATAGTGTGAGGATGTTTTGTGGTGGGAGGGAGGAATTTAGGCCTTTTATGGCCACAGCCTTAGCTGCCTCATCAGCCTGGCCATTCCCTTTGGAAACTATGGAATTGTCCATCTGGTGGGACTGGCAGTGGACTATTCTAATGGTTGTGAGAAGGTGGGCCATAATTTGACCTGCATTGGTTACTGAGCCTCCTTTTGATGTAAGCAACCCACGCTCTCTCCAGATCACAGCATGGGAGAGAAGAATATGAAAAGCATATTTAGAGTCTATATAGATATTAAGGGATTGTCCCTGGGCTAATTGGAAAGCTCGGGTAAGAGCTATTAGTTTGGCCTGTTGATTAGTGGTGTGGGCAGGAAGGGCTTGTGCCTCAACCAGCTCAGTATATGACACTATGGCATAACCTGCTTTTCGAGCTCCCTCGTGTACAAAGGAGATGTCATCTGTGTACCAGGTATAGGTAGCCTGAGGCAATGTGCCCTCCTGTATGTGTGAGTAGTAGGGCAATAGCTCCTTTAAAGTTTCAGTACAAGAGTGAGATGGTGAATAGTCAGAGTTAGGTCGAGGAAGAAGGCCTGAAATAATAAGAGGTGGGCATGGTTGGAAAATGAGAGTAGAGTCTTCTATTAGCACCACCTGGAGGGAATGGACCCTGGAAGGAGGTAAAGTTTGTAAGCCTTTCTATGTTAAAAGGTGAGACAGACTGTGAGAAGAGAAATAGGTGACCCGAAAGTTAGCTTTTTTGACTCTCGAATAAGGAGCTCTGAAGCCGCTAGGGCACAAATACAAGGTGCCCATCCCTGGATTGTCAGGTCTCATTTTTTTTGATAGATAGGCTACAGGTGCAAAAGAGGGTCCCAGTTGGTGGCCCTCTTTTTCTGTTACATAAAGGGAGAACGGACGGGTTAGGTCTGGAAGATGTAAAGCCAGGGCCTCAAGAAGAGCCTGTTGGAGTCTCTGAAAGGGCTTAGTAACAGGTTTTACAAGGGGTTCATGCAAAGGGCCTAAGGCTTCATCATATAAGGGGTGGGCAATAAGGGAAAAGGAGGGGACCTAGGACCATAAGAAACCGGCCATCCCCAGAAACGATAAGATTTCGTCTTTATTAGAGGGAACTGCTAGTGACTGTATTAGGTCTTTTCTGTCTAGGGTGATAGCCTTGTGGCTTGGGTTATTGTTAGTCCTAGGTAAGTGACCTCAGAAATGGATAGCTGGACCTTGGAGGGTGTTGGATGCCTCCGTAGCAATCTGGTAGCCAGAAAGTGGAGATCTCGGGTGGATTTGGAGAAAAATAGGCCTCCAGAAGCCCCAGCACGGTGCCTGCACTCCCTGCTCGGTGTGTCCACTGGAGGGGACCTATTCCAGCCAAAATGCACCAATGTTAGGAAACTTGTGCCTGTGAAGGTTACATGGTGGGTTCACAAATCATACCATGAGATCGGTTTTACATGGGAGGTTTATTAGGGGAAGGGGGTCGCAGAGAGACAAGGTAGAAGAAGGGGGGGCTCCAGGAGTTCTCTTATAGGATGACCCAGGGCATGTGCGGCTAGTTCCAGGTGCTCAGCATGTGGTCTGGGTGTCTTCACAAATGCCTGATAACCAGTTTTTCATCAACCTTGGGGATGGCTGTAGAGGTGCCTGCTTACTGATCCCAACATTCCTCCCTTTTTGTTTTATTAAAAAGTGAGGAGTCAGGAAGAGGTGATGGTGAGGGAAGGGCACAGGGATGGATTTTGCTCCTCAAGCTACTTCCTGCTGATTAGGGGCATTATCCATCTCCAGATACAGATGGTTCACACCATCGGAGTCATAGTCATCTGGCTTGTGGGCAGAGGTTGATAATTCTGTAAGAGTAACTGATTAATGGTTTGGTTAGAGATTTTTTGAGGGGGGGCTCCAGTAGTCTTATAGGGTGACCCAGGGCATGTCCAGGTAGTTCCAGGTGTTCAGCAGGTGGTCTGGGTGTCTTCACAAATGCCTGATAACTGGTTTGTCAGGTCGCTTGGGGCTGGCTGTAGAGGTGCCTTCTTACTCATCCCAACAGTAATAATAAATCATCATAATAAAATTGGATTGTTTGCACTGGTAAATTTTAAAGTCTGGTTTTGACTTTAAAAATTATAAATGTGCAAGTTTACATTCCCACCAGCAGTGAAGGAGGGTTCCTCTTTCTCCACAACCTCTCCAGCATGTGTTGTCACTTGAGGTTTTGATGTTGGCCAATCTGGTGGGTGTAAGGTGAAATCTCAGTGTTGTTTTGATTTGCATTTCCCTAATGGCTAATGAGGTTGAACATTTCTTTAAGTGCTTCTCTGCCATTCGATATTCCTATACAGAGAATTCTCTGTTTAGCTCTGTTCTCTGCAAATCAATCTGGCGCTTTTTCAGACAACTAGGAATAGCGCTTTTTCAAGATCTAACCATACCACTCCTAGGCATATACCCAAAAGAGGCTCAAGTACACAAAAAGGAAATTTGCTCAACCATGTTTGTAGCAGCTTTGTTTGTAATAGCCAGAAGCTGGAAACAGCCCAGATGCCCCTCAACTGAAGAATGGATGCAGAAATTGTGGTACATCTATACAATGGAGTATTACTCAGCAATGATAAATAAGGAAATCATGAAATTTGCAGGTAAATGTTGGGACCTGGAAAGGATCATCCTGAGTGAGTTGTCCCAGAAGCAAAAAGACACACACCACACACGGCATATACTCACTCATATTAACATACAACATAGAATAAACCCACTAAAATCTGTACATTTAAACAAATTAAACAAAAGGGAGGACCCTAACTAAAATGTTCAATCCCCATGCTGAAAGGCAAAGAGGATGGACATCAGAAGAAAAAGAAAGCAGGAAAAAACCTAGGAACCTGTTACAGAGGGCCTCGGAAAACCAGAAGAAAACAGGAAACAACCTAGGAACCTGCCACAGAGGGCCTCTGAAAGCCTCTGCCATGCAGACTGGCAAAGTAGATGCTGAGCTTGATGGCCAACTGATGGGCAGAGTGAATGGAATTTTATGTAAAAAGTGGGATATAGTAAGAGCAGGAGAGGACAGGAACTCCACAAGGAGAGCAACAAATCAAGAAATTTTGAACACAGGGAACTTCCCAGAGACTCATACTCCAACCAAGGACTATTCATGAAGATAACCTAGAATCCTGACAATGCAGCCACTTCTGATGAGAATTGATAGACTAAGGTCAGAAAGAAGGAGAGGAGGACCTCCCCTATCAGTGGACTTGGGGAGGGGCATGCATGCAGAAAGAGGGGAAGGGTGGGACCAGGGGGAGGGCTTCATGGGGGTATGCAAAATGAATACAGTGTAATTAATAAAAGTTAAATAAAAAAAATTATAAATGTGCTTTATGATTTCACTCCTAAAGAGGATACTTTGTTTTAATAATACAAAAACAGGTTTTAAAAACATTTAAATGTTTAAAAAGCAGGTAACGTAGCTGTTTTTTTTTTTTTTGTCTCTGTTTTTTGTTTGTTTGTTTGTTTTTGTCTGCTTTCTTCTGTTTTGTTTTCTTGTTTTGGTTTGTTTATGAGGTCTGGGAAACTTGGAGAGTTTCCAATCTGGTTGAGGGAATCTGGAGGATGCTCCAGTTTTCAGAGAAGAGGCACATAAAGAGTCTACTCCTTGTAGGACTAGGAGAAAGGCTTGCTGGGACCCTATTCTGTGTGATAAGAGGGCTTCTGGAGCCCACTCTCCATCTGGAAGCTGTGAAAAGGACCATGGGGGCTGTGTTCCTTCTGGAATCTATATGTGTGGAGGAGACTCATTAGGGGTTGTAATCCTTCTGGAATCTGTGGGATTTATGTCCTGGTCAAGTTGTGGTATTGTGGTATTCTGGTTACTCCAAGGTGACAATGTTACATTTCTACATTCCGTATATATCTCTCTCTGTGTGGATGTTTACCTTGGATATATTTAGACATGAGAAAATTTCAGTCAAAACCTCTGAGTTTGGTCCCTGACCATCAGAGTTAAATTCTATAAAACATTTTTAAAGTTATCAGGAATTTTAAAATAGTAACCCTTGGGCAGTCTAACAAAGAAAACAGTTTCTCAACTCTTTACAAAAAAAAACCCTTAGTATTTATTTTATTAAGTTAACAAAGTAAAACCAATCCATGCTGTTTAAGCCACTTAAACAAAAACTGCAGTCTTTACAATATATTCATGTTAAAAAAATACAAAATATGTTGTTCTTTATTTTAAAAGACTGGAGATTCTTCAGTGCAAAATGTTTACTTATGATCTTTTACAGGAAAAAAAAGGACTACAGTTCTTTGTTAGGCCAGGGTTGTGCAGGGTTATATTCAGATCACTATTAATCATTATATAAAATATATGCCTGCCTGCCAGTACCTAAATAAATGATTTAATGCTATTTCTTTCTGTCCTATAGATTTTGTACAGCCAGAATAGTCCATTTTTGCTGAGAGAGACAGGCTAATTTTATTTCTCTCTTTAATGTTCAGTAAAACGTTTGTATTTTAATTTTTTACTGTTAAGTTTTAACACAATATGAAAGGATTAATAAGATTTGCTAGCCCATTTATAAATTGTGTAATTAAAAGTTTTGCTTTGATTTAATTTAAAAAGAATATATTTAAAGTTTTGCTAAAGATTATAGTTGAGAACAAGATTGAGTTTTACCTAGTCTCTTTAAGTTATCTTTTTACGGTTAAATCTAAAATTGGTAACTGTAAAGTTTACCTTCATAGATCTACCTAAAATTTGGTTCTAAAACATACATTTGAAAAATATGCCAAAACTGAGGTTATAACATCCTCTTTTATAGGATGAAGTTTAGAGCAGATGCTAAAGGTAGACAAAGAGTAATTAAAATATGCTGACCCTCAGGATTGTCAGAAATCTGATAAATATGGCATTTTAACATATGTAAGTTTATTATGACACAGTCCAATCTGTTGAGGCACAAAACAACAAAGTAATTCAGTTTTTATAGGTGCAACATATATTTTTTTTCCTTTTAAAACAATAGTTAATGGTATTTACTGATACTTAATTATTTGGTATTTACTAATGGTTCATTATCTGGTGTTGCTGCCTATGTTTATAAGAAAAAAAAACAATATATTTTCAGGTGTCTAACACATATGTGCAAATAGTATAGTTATCTGCAGTACTGGCTGTGTTTCAAAATTTTAATCAGCAGTCTTTGAAAATTTTTACAGATATTGCATATGTAGTTCAGGCTTTTACTAGGTTAGAAACTGCAGGTCAAATTCAGACTTCTTCTCCTGCTGGAATTTTATTTTTACAAATTAAAAATTTGATACAAAAAAAACTTTCCCTTTTTTTATAGGACAATAGAGGTCTCAGTGTAATTTTCCAGGACCCCTGTATAAAGAAAATGTTGGCAGATAAAGTTACTAAAGTTTATTGTTCACAGTTAAAAAGAGCCCAGGATGCCCATAATATGAATCATCTTAATAGTCAAACCTTGAGACTTAAATATGGATTGGCAAAGGAACAGTCTCATAATATAGTGAAGGCTTGCAGTATTTGTCCTCAATTTGAGCCTGTTCCTCAATTAGAGTCAATCTTAAAGGATTGGCTCCAAATAAGATTTGGCAAATGGATATTACTCATATTCCTGAATTTAAACAATCAAAACATTTACATGTTTGCATAGATACCTAGTCTAGATTTATTTTTCCATTCCTCAACCAGGAAAAGCTGCAAAGAATATTATTGCTCATTATCCACAGTCTTTTAATGTTCTAGGAGTCCCTAAGCAATTAAAAACTGACAATGAAACAGGATAATACTAGCAAATCTTTTAAAAGATTTTGTCAACAGTTTCATTTTTCTCATATAATTAAAATGCTCTACCATCATCAAGTACAAGACATGGTAGAACATGCCCACTAAACATTTAAGATTTATTTGCAAAAAAAAGAAGAAGGAAGAGGAGTTACTCCCCTGGACACCTAAGAATCATCTTAATCATGTTCTTTTCATTATGAATTTTTTAAAATTTGGATAAGCATGGTAAATCTGCAGCAGATGGATTTTGGCATACAGAAACAAAGAAAACTTTTGCTATAGTAAAATGTAGGGATCCTTTAACAAATCAATGACATGGACCCGACCCTGTACTCATACAGAGAAGAAGATCTGTCTGTGTTTTTTTTTGCAGGTAAATGATGCAGCTCAAAGGCTACTAGAAAGTTTGGTGTGACTAGTGGATGAGGAGTTTTCTTCTGACGTTGATAATGATGTCAATGAAGACCCATCTGGTCAAGATGATTGTTTTTTGGGAGTACATTCTTAATCTACCTCTACTACATCCAGTTTCCTGGGATGATCCAGAAGTCCTTGTTTATGTCAACAACACGTGGTTGCTTGTTTTTTCTGCTTTTGAAGGCACACAAGTAAAACAGAGCCTTAACTTTTCAGGAATAGGAAGAGGTCATCCTCTTTGCTTTACCAGAGAGAATATTCATCAGGACTGCTTACCAGTCTCCTGTCCAGGTCATAGGTCAGAATGCCTACTTCTCTAAAGTAGGGGTGGCAGCCCAAGCCTCCCTTTGCAACCAGGCCAAGTGGAACATTGGAGGGATATTATTGTCCTTTTCTACAGGAGTTAAGAATGACAGTTTTATGTCTCTAATGAGTTAACCATTCTGTAGAAAGGGGATCAATGAACTTGTTCTCGAATGATGGTTTCCTGGACAAGATATATCAGAGAAAGAGCCCGATATACACCTGGAACAATGACCCTGTATTTACAGTCCTGGACAGTATTGGTCTATCTTTAAGTGTATTAAGAACTTGGCTTCTGGTAAAGGCAGTCAAAATTCCTTTGTTTTAGAAAAAGCTGTTAGTGCTGGAATTTGGAGGACTTGAAATAAAAATTGGCAAACCTATATACCAAAATTGGGAGCAGAGTTAGGATATTTAGGCATTCTCTCTGGGAATACAAGCAGCTTTGCTAAATTAATGACGTATAGTTCTGTTTTGGCATGTGTTAATCCTCCTTATTTACTGATAATTGGAAATTTGTAGTAAGACATTATATGAATAATAATACCTTTTCAATTGACTGTATGTATTACAATCTTACTAATTGTGTTCATGTTGATGATAATGCTTTCAATATTAGTACTTAATCAACCTGCTTTTCTTATGATTCCTGTTAGGTTTCTGATTCTTGGTATAATGAAACAGAATTTAATTGGAATTTCAGGAAAATGAGTGGACCCAAGAAAAATAATACTGTGGGAACCAGCTAAAATACAGAAAGAAAATATGTTATGTATTCCCTTGTTAGGAGGACTCCTTATAGTGGGAGATAAAGTTCCAATAGACCATCTACTGTGACCAAACCAGTCTGCAAAATGAGGGATTGAGTGGCAGTTAAATGAGTTTTTGAGCCAGGGCATCCTACACTAATTTTCATACAAACCAGGACCTTGTTATTAAAATATGTTCTCTGCCCTGAACTGATAGATGAGTGCCATGTTATTGTATCCACAAAGATGCTTCTTTCTGCATCAAATGGGATTGCATAGAGAGAGACACACAGTCTGATATTATGCCAAGAGAGAACTTAAAATACATAGATCTAAATGTGATTTCTCCACTCAGATCTCTGGGAAGCCTGGAGGAGAGGAGGCAGGAAGGGTATCATAAATAGATGGAAATGAGGACACAAGGAGAACAATATCTTGAGAATCAGTCCCCAGAGGAAGATGATGCAGCCAGACATGATGATTCCTGATAAGCTAGCATGAGATAGAAAGGGGAGGAGGACCTCCCCAATGAGGGAAGTAAAGGGATGGCATAGGGTTCAGAGAAGGAAGGTGGGTTTGACTGGAAGGAGAAGAAGGGGGAAGTGAACAAATCATGAAAAATTAATACATAAGGAAAACTGTAATTAAAGTGTGAAGTATAGAGCTCTTCAGGCCTCTTGGATTCTTCTTGCTTATGGTTCCAGGGTATGGCAAGAATGAACTAAGTTTTGTCTTAGAGACTTGGCATTGAGATTCTGACCTTGTTCAGAATTTAAATATGTGTTTATACACAACACATACTTAAATTGATGTATTTTATAGGAAAAAAAAATACTGTAAGAAATGTGTAAGAATTTGAACCTGGGAGCAATGGAAAAGGAGTGTAATGTATATTGTATGAAACTACCAATTAATCAATAAAAATAATATGTTGACACACCCCCTCAATCACATGGTCATTTCTGTAGCTAGATATATCACTGGAACATGGATCAGACAATTCCAGTCAAGCGAGAGGACAACTAAAACTTTTGTTCAAAGACAGTAGAATACAGCCGCAGCAACAGCATGTATGTCCTCCTTGACAGTAGTCAAGGGCTAATGTGGTTGGAGAAAATAAGTTTAAGGACTTCTTCTGAAATTGTTCCAGGACGGTGTCAGTCCTCCATTTGTTGTGGGTTAGATTACTTCTAAGGGTGTATATATAAATATTAATGGAGTTAGAAGCTTGGGGATGTAAACTGTCCTTGTTCTAGAAGATAAGGCTCAGGCCTTGTTATGACTTCATAGAAATTATACTGTTCATTGATTCTAAAAGACTTATATTCATCATATTTTTTGGGACATTGGTGTATTCTGAGGCTACTTGTTCCTCTAGTCATATGTGTCCGGAGAACTTCAGTTGCTGAAGATGGCTGTTATAACATTGGTGTGCAGTATATGTTTGAGGTCTATTTGGGCAGTGAGTGACTGTATAAGGTTCCCTGGTTTTCAAAGGAAAAATTTGTGTATGACCTCTTGAACACTGGTGGAAGTGTGAAGCCCATGATATTAAGCAGTCAGATTTAAAACACCCTCAACTTATTGGTGAAAAATGTGAGGCATATATTTTTTTTTCTAGACAGATGAGACTAAGGGTACTTCTCGTGTTATTGGGGGACACTCTGAAGGCTCCTGATTCTAAAGGGACAGGTCAGAAGCCTCCTTGTTCCCACAGTAGTTTGGATGATCTGTGGGTCTGAAGTGCTGAGTCTGAATGCTGCTTAAGAATTAGTGGCCTACATTTGGCTACCTGGTTTAGAAGGCATATGCCTGAAGCCCTTTTGAGCCCTTCACTGGTTTGAAAAAGTGAAAGCCCTTCTGGTTCTGAAGGAAGGAATAAGTATTAACCCCTTTGTCCTATACACAATTTGTAGTATACATAATTGGAAAGCTTGTTAGGCAACCACAAACAAACAGAATTTTGAGGACAGTGTTCCTCAGAGGCACAAAGTGTTATACTATGTTGGGGAAAGCAGAAAGTCCAAAGTGTCTCATGAATAGCCAAGGAAGAACAAGAGTCAGTTTTGGAATTAGAGAAGGCCTGAACATTTCTTGATCTGATCTTCATGGGAATTTAGAACTTCTGTATGTTTTAAGCATAGAAGGTAAGATCAATCTGCAAATGAAAGGAGGCAGCTTCCACCTAGGTTGACTGAAAAATTCAGCAGAATACTTGGAAACATGAAGGATATGGATTCTTCTTTTCTGCTGACTAAGTTTAATGCACACATTCTGGGATTGGGCCCTTCTGACTATTCTAAAGCCTCGGAATATCAGGCACAGTGTTTCTGTTCCTTGGACAGAAGTAATCAGGTCAGTGGATTAGAATAAGAAGTACTCAGAGCACCTGAGGCAGAGGGAGTCATTTTGTCACCCATTAAGTTAGATGAAGGAGGAGTAGAGTCACACCAGTCAGAGGAAGCATGTGTTATTCTTTTTGGGGTATAAATTGTATAGTATTTTCTTGTGGGTAAAAACTTTAAGTTCTTCTTCATCTCCATGTAACACCAGCTTTGCCTTTAGTCAGAGAGCCTAATCAATGCTTCGTTGTCTATCTGAGCCTTCTGGGAATGAAATAGTTAGGCTTTGCTGATGGTTGATGAGTAGAAAAATTTTCAAACTCCATTGTTTTTTTTATTTTATTTTATTTTTTTCTTATCAGTAACATTTTAGTAACTCTGTATCCCAGGTGTGTCCCAATACCTCATTCCCTCCCACTCCCTCCCTCCCTTCCTCATCTCCACCATGGCCCTTTCCAAGTCCACTGATAGGGGGGGACCTCTTCCCCATTCATCTGATCCTGTTTTATCAGGTATTTTCAGGACTGGCTGCAAAGCCCTCCTCTGTGGCCTAACATGACTGCTCCTCCCTTGGGGGGTGGGGAGGCCAAAGAGCCAGTTATTGAGTTCCTGTTAGAAATAGTCCTTGTTCCCCTCACTTTGGGAAACCACTTGGTTACTGAGCTACCATAGGCTACATCTGAACGGAGGTTCTAGGTTATATCCATACATGGTCCTTGGTTGAATATCAGTCTCAGAAAAGACCCTGTGCCCAAATATATTTGGTCCTTGTGGAGTTCCTATCTTTTCCCCATCAGAATAACTCCCCTTCTTTCTTATGATTCCCTGTACTCTGTCAAAGGTTTGGTCATGAGTCTTTGCTTTGACAACACTGCTAGTTAGAGTCTTTCAGATGCGCTCAGTAGACTAGTGTCATTCATTCAATGTACATCCCATCTGTCTTTCTGAACGAGGATTGATCATCTTACCCCATGTCCACTCTCTTGATTATCTTTTTTTAGGTGTATAGATTTCATTATGTTTATCATATCTTGTAGGTCTATATAAGTGAGTATATACTGTGTCTGTCTTTCTCCTTCTGGGATATTTCACTCAGAATGATCTTTTCTAGATCCCACCATTTGCCTGCAAATTCCATGATTTCCTCCTTTTTGATTGCTAAGTAGTATTTCATTGTGTAAAAGTATCACAATTTCTGTACCCATTCCTCCGTTGATGGACATCTGGGTTGTTTCCAGGTTCTGGCTATTACAAATAAAGCTGCTATAAACATGGTTGAGCAAGTATACCTCTTGTGTACTTGAGAAAACTTTGGGTATGTACCTAGCAGTGGTATAGCTGGGTCTTGAGGAAGCACTATTGCTAATTGTCTTAGAAAATGCCAGATAGATTTCCATGGACACAGTGTGAAAAATTATGTGGCTGCCTATGGATCGGAATAAATGTCACTATAAAAATAAGGAGGACCCAGGCTCCCCTCTTGAGATGGGCTGCTTTAGAAGTTCCATATGACTGAGCTGGAGGTTCTGATGCCTCCATGGCCGTAAGGGGAAGGCTGCAGGCTTCCTAGTGTAGAAGTCAACATTCTGATATGGTATTGATTAGACACACTTGTTTTCTGAATGCACTTTGGTGAAAAAAATTGTTTCTGAGGCCTAGGTTGTAAGGTGGGTTATGTAAGAGGCTCTCTCTTTCAGATGAAAAACTTTTGAGGCTTCCTTAAACACTGGGAATATTGCTGGTGTTGCTTTCATGAGAATATGAAAGTGAAAGCTCATGTTGTTCAGACTAACAAGGTCTGATGCTTGCTTTAGGGGAGAGGTTAGAACTCCAGCTCTCTTTTTGTAGTGAGATCCTCTTGAGTCCATATGACACTAAATGTTGAATATCTCTGTCTTCCAAAGACAGAAGGATTACACAAAGGTTCCCCATATTCATAATGGAAGGCCTTGTCTCTCCCTTGGTAACAAAGAGAAGATGTAATCTCTCCTAGAGATATGGTATGTCTGACTTTTCCTTGGACTGCTGAGAATGATATGGCCTTCCATTGTGGAATAGGTGCATATATTGTACTGGAAGTAGAGGCATGGGCTCCCCTTTGGCACATATCTTCTGTCTCTCTTATATAGCACATGCATGTTTCAAGTGCTCATCCATAGAATCCAGGTGTCTGTAATTCACTTGGTTATATGAGCTAGGTTTGACACCCCCATGAGGAATGTCTTCATCTAGAGAGGACTTGAAGTCTTCTTGGTCTGCAGGTAAAGTTTGGGTGGCTCCTTGGGTATAAGGACCATGCCTTGTTTTTTGCCAAGTAAAAGAAGTATGTGTGGGTGTCCTATGGGAAGAGGTAGAATGTCTAAGTTTCTCTTCATGAAACAGAACATTTCTCACACTTTTCTCTGTAGAGATGGAAGATGCTATGCTTGTTCTTTTGGTTTCTGACCCCTTTTGGCAGATGAAGCATATCTGAACCTTCTCTTTGATGAAGGGAATGATTAGCAGCACACACATTCTAAGTGGTGATATTGAAAATCTGGTTTATCAGAGGGGGGTTTTCAATTTATTTTTTCATAGATTTGGAAGTTGTAGGGTTACCTCAGGAAGAGGGAGGACTTATGAGACACTCCAAACGAAATCTTGAGGATCTGCAAAATTCCATGGCAGAAGCAGAAATGGAAAGGCCCCCACTGGCCTCAGTTTTAAGTATTGCACACCTTTTGTAAGAAACGGGAAGTCCTTTCCTCCTTTTTGGAAGAATGGCAAACTCAGAATCAAGGGCAAGATTGCAGCACCAGGAGGACTCTCATTCTGAGCAACAGCAGCAGGATCAGCACAGTGACAAGCACTCAGAACTCGAGGCCATAAAACACAGTCATTGTGTTTCGCAGGTGAGAGGATACCCCATGGTGGGCCAGCTTTTAACTCACCCAGCTAAACCTGGCTAAACCATGGAAGAGATCCCAGTTCCACCAGACACTTGGCTGCCGGCTGCCATCCCCAGCCCCAGCCCAGAGCCACAATCCAGTGTCTCTGGTCATGGTCCCAGACTAAAACATGCGCACCACACTATCTGAGACTGGAATTTGCAGTCAAGAGATAACCCCACGGTACAGGAAACGATTGGGACCGACCTTAGGTCACCCAGAGATCCCCTGGAAAAGACGCAGGTTCTGCAGGTGCCCCAGGAGCCAGCCCAGAGCCACAGCTGGGGACCCAGGCACCTGCACAGCGTCCTGCATGCATACCTGATTCCCTGCCTGAGATATAACTGTAGTCACCAGGGCACCAGCTAATGAGTTTCACTGTCCAGTGCAAACACACAGGGAGGGAAACGGCTGCTCTGATCTCAGAGCACTCAGCCGACACCCCCACCCCGAAAAGGTCTCGGGAAAATTACCCAGTTTAGGCAGGCACCCAGGCTCCCAAAGGCCAGAAAGCAGACACAGGGAGTATCTGCCCGCCAGACAGCTGGCAGAGACTGAGCAGTGTGCACCAGGGTAAAAAAAGAAACTGGGAGTCCATGTCTTCAGAGAATCCATAGGGAAGGAAGGAAACTGTACTGACTTAAATCACACAATCCTTCCCTGGAAAAAGTCTAGCAGAGCAGTGGGGCCGAGGTGCCATCACTCAGCTGTGCTCCAGACACAGGCACAAACAGTTGCTGCGTGCCAGATGTCCAACTGGGTCACAGCAGCTGATATTTAAATTTACAACAAGAAACCCAGAAGCAGAGCAGCTGTCCTCAGGACTTCCCTGGGTGAGAGGAGAACCCTCTCGACTAACAAAGACCACAGTTACCACTCAGGTTTCTATTTCTGAGATGAGAAGCAGTAACTCCTGAAAAAATGCCAGCCATCCAGGGACTATACCCAAAAAGCTGAGAAAGACATCCTTCAGAAAAACCAGATTTCTGCAAAGGGGATTCTCTCCACCACAGGATCCCCAGGAACCACGAGAAAATAACACCCAACACCTA
Organism: Meriones unguiculatus; assembly: GCF_030254825.1. Classification (NCBI taxonomy): domain Eukaryota; kingdom Metazoa; phylum Chordata; class Mammalia; order Rodentia; family Muridae; genus Meriones; species Meriones unguiculatus. The sequence continues at coordinate 8,008,227 of NW_026843709.1, forward strand.
AGATAGCACAATGGGTAAAGGCCAGGATAAAAGCTCAAGCAACAAAAGATAGAGCAATATGGCTTCTCCAGAACCCAGTTACCCAGAGGAAAGTAGCCCTGGACACCACAGCATAACTGATATCCAAGAAGATGACCTAACAACTATGCTCATGAAGATGATAACAGAGGAAACAAATAAAATACGTAAAGACATAGAGGAAGATAAACTCAAACAGAATATTGCCATCCATAAAGAAATAGAGGATGCTGCAGCCAAATAATTTAGGACCTTTAGAAAGAAAATTCTTAAAGCACTGAATGAAATAAAAGGAACAGAGTTGAAGGATCTAAAAGGAAAAAAAAAGGAAAGTACACAATCAGATAGGTGAGGGAAGTAAACAAAACAAATCAAGACCTGAAGATAGAATTGGGAAAATTAAAGAAAACACAAATGGAGGAAATAATGGAGAGGAAGAATTTAGGGAAAAAAACAGGAACTACAGAGGTAAGCATAACCAACAGACTACAAGAGATGGAAGAAAGAATCTCAGGTGTAGAAGATACAATGGAAGAAATTGATGTATCTGGCAAAGAAAATGTTAAATCCAAAAAATTCCTGACAGAGACCATCCAAGAAATCCAAGACAATATGAAAAGACAAAACCTAAGAATAATAGGTATAGAGGAAAAAGAAGACTCCCTTCTCCAAGGCCCAGAAAATATTTTCAACAAAATCATTAAAGAAAATTTCCCCAAGTTAAAGGAGAGGCCAATTAGAATACATGAGGCCCAGGAACACCCAACAAATTTGACCAGAAAAGAAAATACTCCTGCCACATAATAATCAAAATAGTAAGTATAAAGAACAAAGAAAAAATACCAAAAGCTGCAAGGGAAAAAGGCCAAGTAACATATAATGGCAAACCCATTAGAATCACACCTGACTTTTGAACAGAGACTATGAAGGCCAAAAGGGCCTGGACCGATATAATGCAGACCCTAAGAGAACACAGATGTCAGCCCACGCTACTATACCCCGCAAAACTCTCAGTCCTCATAGATGGAGAAAACAAGATATTCAACGACAAAAACAAATTTCAACAATACCTACAAACAAATGCAGCATTACATTGATAAAATTTAAACCACATATAGAACCCCACACATTAATAGTGGGAGAGTTCAACACCCCACTCTCAACAAAGGACAGCTCAACAAAATAGAAATTAAACAAAGAAACAATGTCTCTGACAGAGGTCATGAATCAAATGGACCTAACAGACATTTACAGAACTTTACACCCAAACACAAAAGAATTTACCTTCTTCTCAGCACCTCATGGAACCTTCTCCAAAATAGATCATATAGTTGCTCACAAAGCAAGCCTCAACAGATACAAGAAGATTGAAATAATCCCTTGTATCTTGTCTGATCACCATGGAATAAAGCTGGACCTCAACAATAACAGAAATAGCAAAAAGCCTACACACACATGGGAACTGAACAACTTGTTATTAAAAGACAGCTGGGTCAGGGAAGAAATAAAGAAATTAAAGTCTTTCTAGAAATCAATGAAAATGAAGACACAACATACCCAAACTTGTGGGACACAATGAAAGCAGTGTTAAGATGAAAGTTCATAGCACTAAGTGCCTTCAAGAAAAAATCGAGACAGCACATTCAAGCAACTTAAGGGCTCATTTAAAAACCCTAGAAAAACAAGAAATAGACACACTAAGAAGGAGTAGATGGCTGGAAAGAATCAAACTCATGGCTGAAAACAATCAATTGGAAAAAAATAAAATAATTCAAAGAATCAATGAAACCAAGAGCTGGTTCTTTGAGAAAATCAACAAGATAGACAAACCCTTAGCCATGCTAACTAAAAGGCAGAGAGACACCACCCAAATCAACAAAATCAGAAATGAAAAGAGGGACATAATTACAGACACTGTGGAAATACAATCATTAGGACTTACTTCAAAAGTCTATATGCCACAAAATTTGAAAATCTAAATGAAATGGACAATTTTCTTGATTGATTTGACTTACCAAAGCTGAAGCAGGACCAGGTAAATCAACTAAATAGTCCTATATGCCCCAAAGAAATAGAAGAGGTCATCAAATGTCTCCCATCCAGAAAAAGCCCAGGACCAGATGGCTTCAGCACAGAATTCTACCAGACCTTCAAAGAAGCCACAGTCACTTTGGTACCTAAACCTCACAAAGACTCAACAAAGAAAGAGAATTTCAGGCCAATCTCCCTTATGAACATTAATACAAAAATACTTAATAAAATACTTGCAAACCGAATCTAAGAACACATCAAAAATATTATCCACTATGACCAAGTAAGCTTCATCCCAGGTATGCAGGGGTGGTTCAATATATAGAAAACCATCAATGTGATCCACCATATTAACAAACTGAAAGAAAAAAAAACACATGATAATCTCCCTAGATGCTAAAAAAGCATTTGACAAAATCCAACATCCATTCATGTTTAAATTATTGGAGAGATCAGGGATACAAGGCACATATCTAAACATAGTAAAGGTGATATACAGCAAGCCTATAGCCAACATCAACCTAAATGGTAGAAACTTAAAGCAATCCCACTGAAATAAGAGACAAGACAAGGCTGCCCACTCTCTCCATATCTCTTCAGTGTAGTGCTGGAAGTCCTTGGTAGAGCAATAAGACAGTTGAAGGAGATCCAGGGGATACAGATTGGAAAAGAAGAAGTCAAATTGTCACTATTTGCAGATGATATGATAGTATACAAGAGTGACCCCAAAAACTCTACTTGGGAAATCCTACAGCTGCTAAACACGTTCAACAATGTGTCTGGATACAAAATTAACTAAAAAAAATCAGTAGCCCTCCTGTATACAAAAGACAAAAGGGCTGAGAAAGAAATTAGGGAAACAACATCCTTCACAATAGCCACAAATGACATAAAGAACCTTGGTGTAACCCTAACCAAGGAAGTCAAAGACTTGTATGAAAAAAATTTCAAGTCTCTGAAGAAAGAATTAGAAGAATATATTAGAAGATGGAAAGATCTCCCATGCTCATGGCTTGGCAGGATTAACATAGTAAAAATGGCCATCTTACCAAAAGCAATCTACAGATTTAATGCAATTCCCATCAAATTGCCAACACAATTCTTTACAGACCTGGAAAAAAAATTATCAGCTTTGTATGGAATAACAAGAAACCAAGAATTGCTAAAATAACCCTCTACAATAAAAGATCTTCTGGAGATATCTCCATCCCTGATCTCAAGCTGTATTATAAAGCACGAGTTATTAAAACTGCATAGAAACATTATGGTGCATTATGGTACTGGAATAGAAAATTATGGTGCATCAATAGAATCAAATTGAAGACCCTGAAATAAATCTTCACACATATGGACACCTGCTTTTTGACAAAGATGCCAAAACCATACAATGGAAAAAAGATAGCACCTTAAACAAATGGTGCTGGTCTAACTGGATGTCTACATGTAGAAAAATGAAAATAAATTCACACTTATCACCCTGCACAAAACTGAAGTCCAAGTGGATCAAAGACCTCAACATAAAACCAGACACATTAAATCAGATAGAAAAAAAAGTGGGAAATACCCTATAACTCATTGGTACAGGAGAGAACTTCCTGAACAGAGTACCAACAGCACAGGGTCTAAGAGCAACAATCAACAAATGGGACCTCCTGAAACTGAAAAGCTTTTCTAAAGCAAAGGATACTGTCATCAAAACAAAGCAACTGCCTACAGATTGGGAAAGAATCTTCACCAACACTTTATCTGACAGAGGACTCATATCCAGTATATATAAAGAATAAAGAAGCTGAAAAGCAGCAAACCAAGTAATCCACTTAAAAAAATGTGGAACATAGCTAAACAGAGAACTCTTGTAGAGGAATATCAAATGGCAGAGAAGCATTTAAAGAAATGCTCAACCTCATTAGCCATTAGGGAAATGCAACTCAAAACAACCCTGAGATTTCACCTTACACCCATCAAAATGGCCAAAATTAAAAACTCAAATGACAACACATGCTGGAGAGGTTGTGGAGAAAGGGGAACCGTCCTCCTCCTCCACTGCTGTTGGGAATGTAAACTTGTACAATCACTCTGGAAATCAATCTGGCGCTTTCTCAGACAACTAGGAATAGCACTTCCTCAAGATCCAGCCATACCACTCCTGGGCATATATCCAAAAGAGGCTCAAGTTCACAAAAAGGAGTTTTGCTCAACCATGTTTGTAGCAGCTTTATTTGTAATAGCCAGAAGCTGTAAATAGCCCAGATGCCCCTCAACTGAAGAATGGGTGCAGAAACTGTGGTACATCTATACATTGGAGTATTACTTAGCAATGAAAAGTAAAGAAATCATGAAATTTGCAGGTAAATGGTGGGACCTGGAAAGGATCATCCTAAGTGACTTGCCCCCAAAGCAAAAAGACACACATGGTATATACTAATTCATATAAACATACAACATAGGGTAAACCCACTAAAATCGGTACATCTAAACAAACTAAGCAAAAGAGAGGTCCCTAACTAAAATGCTCAATTCCCATCCCGAAAGGCAAAGAGGATGGACATCAGGAGAAGAAGAAAACAGAAAACAACCTAGGAACCTGCCACAGAGGGCATCTGAAAGTCTCTGCCCTGCAGACTATCAAAAGAGATGCTGAGCCTGATGGCCAACTGTCAGGCAGAGTGAATGGAATTTTATGTAAGAAGTGGGAAATAGCAAGAGCTGGAAAGGACAGGAACTGCACAAGGAGAGCAACAGAACAAGAAAATTTGAAAACAGGGAACTTCCCAAAGACTCATACTCCAACCAAGGACTATTCATGGAGATAACCTAGAACCCCTGCACAGATGTAGCCCATGGCAGTTTAGTGCCCAAAGTGGGTTACATAGTGATGGGAAGAGGAACTGCCTCTGACCTAAACTGATTGGTCTGCTCTTTGATCACCTCCCTCCGAGGGGGGAGCAGCCTTACCCAGGCCACATAAGAAGACAATGCAGCCATTCCTGATGTGATGTGATAGACTAAGATCAGAAGGAAGGAGAGGAGGACCTCTCCTATCAGTGGACATGGGGAGGAGCATGCATGCAGAAAGGGGAGGTAGGTTGGGAGCGGGTGGGGGAGGAGAGAGGGGCTTATGGGGAGATACAAAATGAATATAGTGTAATTAATAATAAAATAGTTTAAAAATATCATAAAAAAAGCATGACAAACTCTTGAACCTTCATTTGATTACACATATTTTGATCTTGTATACTTTTTCAAATTAGAATGTCTGGTGCCACATCATGGGGATGGAGATGGTGAATATCTGCAATCTTATTTAGGAGATATACTATATCTGAAGGTCAATTTTGATGATGTTGGGATTGAGACACTCCATGTAGGAGTCAAGATAGAACTTGACTCTTTTTTTTTACATACTTGGGAGATGTGAGCCTTCTTATTCAAAATGAAAAGATTTTAAACCATCGAGTTCTGAAAAAGAATATCTGATAACCCCATTCAGGAAATGTCATATTTCTCAATATCCTTGTGGTAGAAAGCCGAGGGCTTATTTTGTTATAAGGGGAATGTCTCAGACACTCATCATGAGCAGTCAGATGAATAAATTTTCCCTTTGCACAGATGGACAGTCCCAGAAACTCTGTTTAAATGGAAGGTCCCTCAGTTTCCTGGGTAGATGGCCCAAGTTCTACAAGTCCTGGGACTTGTTTACAGTATCCCGGAGATTTTTGGAGAGCTGTTGATGTTCCCAGAATCTCTTGGTCACATATAGAAAGGCCCAGGACATCTTCATGATATTTGAAAAGTCCCTGAATATTTGGCACAAATAGCACAGGTTCCAGAGTCTGTGACACAGATTCTGGAGACTTGCGAATGGCTTGGGTAGATGATAAAGTCTCTAATATCTCTGGAGTAAGTGGTAAATGTTGCAGAATATGCACTGAAGAAGGTTGAAGTCCAAGGGAACCTTGGGCAGGTAGTGAATTTCCATCATCTCATGGTGAACAAATGATATTTCTAGAGTGCTTTGGTAACATAGTGAAGGTCTTACTTCCCACAGGGAAGATTCAGAATTTACAAGATCTGCTGAGTCAGAGAATGAATGTCCTAAAACCTCTTGCTTCAAATAATGTCCTACAGTCTCTTGGGATGATAAGGAGTGATGGGTAATCCCTTAGACCAGATGATGAATGTTCAAGAGGTTCTTGTGTTGATACATACAGCTCCTGTTACCCTTCTGTAGACAATGGCTTTCCTCCATCATTTTGCTGATGTGGTGAATCTTGGAGAGTCATATTTTCTGAAAACCTTGATCTGGTAGAAAAGGTCTTAAAAGCCCCATTTGAGATTGAGCAGTTTTCACAGACTCTTATCCAGATATGTAAGAGCCCAGAGTTTCCTGGAGCAATGTTATTGGTCCTAGTATCCCTTGGGCAGACATGAAAGGCCATATAGCACATTGAGCATTTATCAGTGCTTTTTTAATAGATTCCAAAGTTCCTGGAATCCACAAGGAAGAATCTGAAGTTTGGTTAATGTCTTGGGAATATGGTAAAGGTTCTGATGTATTTAGGGTAAATTGGGAAGGACCCAGAGTCCCTTCCAAAGGACCATGTCTCCCTAGCACACATTGAGTAGATGGTGTAGATTCTAGTCCCTTGGGCAGATCATCTTTTTTTTAGTGCATCTTGGGAAGATGGTGATGTTCCTCTAGTACTTTTTGAAGATGGAGAAAGTCCAAGACCTGCTGGATTATGTGATGAATATGCTAAAACTACCTGGCCTTCGGAAGGGCCTCGAAACTCTTGGGAAGTTGTAAACATTTCTGGCAACCTTGATCAGGCCTAGAATGTTTTTGTTCTTCTTTTCCTGATGTGGAAATTCCCAGACCCCCTTGGGATGGTTCCAGGTACCATGAGGCTGAAGTTGAAGAACACCTTGCACAGCTGATAAAGTTCCTAGAATTCCCAGGGCAGATGATGATGTCTATTGAGTAACTTGAGAAGATGGTAATGTTTGCATAATTCCCTAGGCAGAAAGATAGAGAGAGAGAGTCCATCTCTTGGGAAAGATGAGATATGTGCTATAGTACCTTGAATATAAGAAAGGCCTAGCAACTCCATGGAAGATGTGAACAATTGGTGAATGCCCTGGGGAATTTTGTGCTGAGAGCAATTGTTCCACTCTCTCTTGGGTAGATGATAAATTTCCTGCTTTCCATTCCCATGGTGATGGCTGTTCAAGAGTCAGTTGGGCAGGTGTGGCCATTTTGGTAAGCAATGTACGAGATGGCTTCATTTCCAGAGACTCTTGGGAATGAAAATGGACCCAGGGTACTCTGTGCCCATATGGAATATTTCCTGTGGCCCACCTACAAGTAGGAAAATTTCTGGACACCATTGGGAAAATGGAGAAGTTTTATGGGAAACTGTAAATCATGTAGCATATATGCCAGTACTTGGGGGAAATGGCATGATCCTATAGTGTTTTGTTCAGATTGGGAAGGATCAACAAACATTGGAAGTGATGATGGATGCTGAAGAGAATTTGGGGCTGACTGAACAGTTTTTTGGGGGGAGGTGTGTCTGGGAAGAAACACAAAGTTTTATATCTCTTTGACTTGAGAGTAATGCATATTCAGGAGACCCTTTTTAGAGATACAGATAGTCCCAGAGGATTTGAGAGGAAAGGAGCATGTTCCAAATGCCTTCTACATCATGAGAGATTCTCAAATTCATTTCTGCACATAAGAAAATTCCCAGAGGACTTCTCTCAACTGCCAAAGACACTAAGAACATCTGAGTATTTTGGGTAGACACAAGAGGTGCTGGAGTTGACTGCAAAGGTCTCTCATCTGGTTCTGCAGATGGGACTGTTCCAGTGTAGCTTGTGAAGAGAAGAAATGCACTCCAGTGTCAGTAGCAGTTGGAGATGTGCCTATATTTCATTGTGCAGATCTGCATCTTTTCAAAGTCCCTCCTGCTGTTAAGTGAGGTCAAAAAGACCCTTGAGCAGATTTTGAAGATAGTGGAATTACATGTGCTAATGCAGGAATACATGCATCATGGACAAGAATGGATTTGAAACTTCCTGTTGTACCTTTTGTAAATCCAGAATCTTCTACAGTCCCCTGGAAAAATGATAACTGTCCAGGAAAACTCAAAAAAGGTTTCCAAATTTCTAGTAATTTTGGAGAAGATGTTGAAGTTTGTAGAGACCCTTCATCAGATTGTGCTGTATTCATTTTTGTCTGGGATGACATGGCAAATTTCAGAGGCCCCTGGGAAGAGAGCAAAGTTGCTAGAGTCACTGGAGTACACAGAGGATGTTCCTGAGCACTAGGTGCACATGGTGAATTCTCTACATTCCCTGTTGAAGAGAGGGTACACTCCTGAGACTTTTGGCTAGATAGAAATGGTCTGTTAGGCCATCATAAAGATGTTGAGTGCTGTACCATATGTTGGGAAGATGGGTAAAGTTTCAGAGCCTCCTGGGTAGCAATTAAATATTTTGAAGCCTTTTGAGCAGATAATACTGTTCTTACAGTCTCCATTTCAGATGTGGCTAATTATAGAGACATTTTGTTGCATTCAGAAGGCCCTAGAGCACCTCTCAGAGATGAACTGGGTGTTGTAATTCCTTGTTGCTAATAAGGATATTCCCAGAAGCTTTGGAACACAAGGCAAAGTCTCGAAAATCACCTGGGCATTTTGGGTAGACCCTGGAGGTCCTGGATTTGATGTCAAATGCCCTACATACTTCCCTACATATGTGTATTCTCCAGATGTAGCTTGCACAGATAAGAAATGCCTCCCAGTGCCCTGGCCAGATGCACAAGATCCTAGAGAGTCTTGGGAAGATTTGCACAATTTCAGATTCCCTTCTCCTGATAGGCAATGTCCCACAAGCTCTTGATCAGATTAAGAAAATGATGGAGTAACTTTGGCAGATGCAGACAGACCTTTACTCTCTGCAGCTGATTGGGATATGCCTGCAGACTCTTGGATATGTGAAGAATTGTTGAAATTTTCTGGAACTGCTGGATCACTTGCTGACAGATGTGGAGCCCTGTCACCATCAGCTGACCTTTATGTATGCACAAGAGCCTGGGATGACATGCAAAAATTCAGAATCCTCCAGGATGATTGTGAAGGTACTAGAAAAACTTGGCCAGATGGAAAAGATTGTGCAGGTCCTTGGATAGAAGATGCATATCTTCCAGATTCTGTACATGATGACGGCAAATGGCAAAGTTCCTTTAGATCCTGGATCACATTGAGATGTTCCCACATCCTCCCCCATACTGGCAAAATGGCCAAGGTACTCTGGGCATGTTTGCATTTGCCCAAAACTCCTGTGGATTGGGCTGAATGTCCTAGAGGGTTCTGGCATGATGACAAAGACCTATGAATAAGCAAAATTCTCTCTGCATTTCTGAAAAGTTCCTTAGGCTCTTGAAAAGATAGTAAACGTTCTATAACCTCACCGGTAGATGGTGGATGTTTTTGAGCACCTGGTGCAGTTGGTGAATGCTGCACCTCCTCTTGAGTGAAGGGTAAAGATTCTTAAGATTGGTGGCTAGACAAAAAATGTCCAGTAGCCCTTGTAAAATATACTGAATATTGTACAGTACAATATGTTGTGTTGATGGAGAAAGTCTCTGACACTCCTGGGAAAAAGTCTGGTGTTTTAAACCAGAAGATGGCCCTGTTTCAACATTTTCATCTTCAAGTGTGGACCATTTCACAGACCCTGAGACTAATAATGTGGGTCTCACAGCACCATGGGAAGTTGATCAAAGTGACAAAGTTCCTTATGCAGGCAAAGAAAATTCAAGGGGAACTGGGGCAGTTGTTGAAAAATCTAGTTTTTACTGTGCAATGTCCTTATAACCTAGAGTCCCTGAAGTAGAAGCCAAATGTTCTTCACTTCCCTGTGCAGTTATGGGAGGTCCCAATGTATCTTTTGCATTAAAGGAAATGGGGTGAGGCACCTGAGTAGATGGTGAAAGTTCTAGGGAATTTTGTGTTGGTGCATTCTGTTCCAGGGACTTTTTGAATATACCCAAGTTCCCATACTTTTTTGAAAAGATAGGGGATTGGCTGGACTTGCCTATGTTAGTAATGAAAGTCCAAGAGGCTCTTGGGCAAGGGCCCATTTTCCTGTAGAACTTGGGACACATGGGACCATTCCCCAAATAATTGAGGTTGAAGACAAATAAATGCTTATATGTTCACTGGGCAATCTTGTAGGGTCCTAGGTTCTCTTTGGAAACTGATGAATGTTGTAAAGACTTTTGATTATATGGTGAAGGCTCCACAGTTCCCTGAGTAAGTATGTGAAGTTTGCTAGAGAGCAAATGACCTAGTTCCCTTGGAACCAGTAATGAATTCTCATGGGATCCTTGATCATATTGTGAATGTCCTGTAAGTTCTGAGGGAAATATTGAAGGCTATGTAGTCCTATGGACAGATGGAGAAGTATCCTCAGATTCTAATGTGCATGACATGTGACCTAGTTTCCTTTGGAAAGATGCTGAATGCCTCCTTCAATTTTTTCAGCTGTTTGAACATTCCTCTGTGTCTTTTATTTCTTTCAGTGATTTAATCATTTCCTCTCTGACTGCCACAAACTCTTTGGCTGCATCTTCCTGTATTTCTATATGGATGGCCACAATCTGTTTTATTATATCTTCCCCTAATTCTTTATGTATTTTTTTTTTGCTTCCTCCATTAACCTCTTCATAAGCATAGCTATAAGGTCATCTTCTTGAATTTCACTTATGTTGCTTAGTGTGTCCAGGGCTACTTGCCTCTGGATAACTTGGATCTGGGGATGCCATATTGCTTTGCCTTTTGTTGGTTGTGCTTTTTCGCTGTCCTCTACCCATCTCACTGTCTCAGGTGTTGTCTGTTAATTTCTGGTGCCTGCTCTGTCCTGCGGTGGGGATAATCCACTTGGCGTGGTTTTGAAGTTCTCCTCTACTTTTTGGGTATAGTTAATTGAATGGTGGTGCTTCTCAGGAATTGTCAGAGTTCACATCAGGTGTTGGACCGGTGTGGTAACTGTCGTGTTCAGGAAGGCTCTCCTCTCATCAGGGGAGATCCGGGAGATGGATGCCCTCTGCTGGGTTTCTTGCTCAGAATTTAGTGAGCAGCATTTTTTGCTCTTAAGTTGTAATTGTGGGGTGCAGCCCTCTTGGAGAACTAGGTATTCCCACAGTTTTGTCAGTTCAGCTAGGGCTAACTTGTTGAACCTTGGAGCAGTATCTGAGGGCTGCTGTAATGGTGCTCTTGCTTTTGTAGGTCTGAGGATGCAGCTAGATGCCCCAGTGCCCTAGAGGTATTCAATAATGGTGGGTGAACACAGTGCTTCTGCCTGCAGTAGAGGTCTAGATCCTAGAGTCAGTGTAAACCCAGAAAGCCTTCTGGAGCTGGGTGGCCTGAGGGCTGGACCAGATGATCCCCCATGTCTCCAGGATAAGGTAGTTTAAATTTGTTTCTAGCATTACAGGTTGATCTGTAACCTTGTTTTGAATATGCACTACAAATTCTAAACAATTAAATTTCAAAGAAATATTGAAGTACCCATATCTTCTAAGATTGAAGATTACTTGAGCCATTTTATTGGGATCTGTTTTCTGAACAGTGGAAATATGCCTGTCATTGCCTTCATTAAAGTGAATATTTAGGATTAATGTTTTGAAAGTGGCTGAAAGCTACATGATGAAACAGTTATACTTTCTGCCTACTGCATTTTCTAAAGCAGTTTGTGTAGACTTTTGGGATAATCTATTGAGACATCTAGTCTACTTGCTTCAAACCCTTGGTCTTCCTCTTTTTCTAATGAATTATAACTTACTGGTAATCTGACCTCATCCTGGGGACAACTAAGATAGTTATGCTCACATCTTTTGGTTCTGTGTATAATTGTGAAGCATAAGGGAAAATAGGAAAAAAAAATGGTTCCTAAAAGAATAATGTAAATTGCATACTGAAAAGATTACTTCCTGTATACAAGTTCATCAAATTTCAAGCAAGACTGAAATAGAAATGACTAATTAGCATTTCCTTTTATCATCATGTTTTATTTTCCATATTTGCTCAGATCTTTTAGTAGTGTGGACAGGAGATGTGTGACTAGTTTCATCCTCACATGTTCCCATAGACCAATGGTTTTCCTTCTTTGAGTTTTTACTCCTTTTGTACTGGGTGGGGACATGTAAGTCTTTCACAGAGTTCACCTATGACATGCCTGGGAAATCAGATATTTACATTATGATTCCTAACATGAGCAAACTACAGTTTTAAAGTAAAACACATCATTTTTTATTTTTTATCATGGTCACCGTAATGTAAGAAAAACTTTTTAAGGCACAACATTAGGAAGGTTGAGAAACACTTCTCTAAAATGTGAGAAGAATACACATGGTAGGTTAAATATCATGGCTCCTATAGTCCTTGACCCTGTGCTTGTTCCTTAAGCATTCCTGAGCTGCCATATCTTCACCAAAAGGGATTTACAATCTAGTTATGATGGGCAGAGAAGAATAATGACAGTAACTGTTACTATTTTGGGAGTTCCTGAGCACGCAATCGGACTAAGAAATGTTGCAGGGAGGTGCCCCATACCTACCTTGTGGGTATATATATATATATATATATATATATATATATATAAAGTTTCTCATCTATTAAAGGGGCAGGCAGTCATCAGGGTTGCTATAAAGGCTGCATCAAGTACATGTTAGTATTCTACAGTATTTCTACCCAGAACATAGTCCAGAAAAAAGGGTGAACTTTGCAAGCCTTTGTTCAGTACTGCTGTCAATTATTTAGTCACTAGAAGTTATACCAAAGTTACCAAATTGAAATCAAACACCTTATGATAGGGAGCCATAGCAGAGAGATCAATTCTCTGTACAATTTAATTGTGGATGTAAAGAAGGTCATGTCCCAACAAACCATATCAATACATCACTATTCAAAGAAGGAAGCATATGAAAGTGCTTATACAACATTATATAGACTACAGACATTGAATGCAAGCAAGAACAAATAACACAGAATGCATTTTAAAGCACAAGAGGAAATGCCCTTATTGTAATTTGATTGATATTATTACATGTGTATTAGTATTTCTTCCCTGGGCATTATACATGCTTGACAAAGGAACTGTAACCCAAGACTTTTTTTGTGTGTTTTTGTTTTGTTTTGAAAAAGGGTATTAGTTGCCCAGGCTGTACTTGCACATCCTTTCTATGTAGATACGGTAAACCCTGTCCTTGTTGTCTTCCTGCTGCTGCCTCCTACCTAGATGGAATTATAGACCTGTGTTTCCAGCCCTGCTGTGATCTGATTGTAACCATGGAAGCAGATGTACACTATGAACTCAGTAAAAAATAAGCAATATAGATGATGGCAGAAACCACCACACCACTGTTCAGCAAGCAGGAATGGTGCCTGAGAATCATGAGTGTGTGTTTCCCTACCTCCTTAGAACATGGTTTGTTTTAAGAACACTGCCAGCCCACACTCCTTTACAAAGGCAAGATGTAGTGGCAGCCTCACCCTGACAGTCTGATGGCAAACAACCCTTGGATCACCTCTGTGTCTAGATCACCATGTTGCACAGCTGCTGTTAGCCTTCCAGGTTCCTCCTTTATGGTGGAGGGTTGTAGACACACTTTTGCTTCACAACCTAGAGGGAGAGAGGAGATTTTCAATAGGGAAATTATTCTACTGGGGTTGGACAGCTAGTGTCCAGTGCCTGCCTATTAAAGGGTCTTGGTATAACACAAGTTAAAAAGGGATTTTCATTATTTAGAAGAGTATATACGGCTTAGGCTCCAGATGGGAGCACTACTCCTGTGCCCTCGGATGACAGATTTGGGAAAAGGAAGCAGTCCACAGGGGTCTGATTCTCAGACCAATATCAACATATTCTCTACAGATTTTGTACCAAGGCTTTAGCTAGAAACGAGCAGTAACCAGTGTCCATAACACTGTAGCATTTCAAACTTTTAATCTCATGTGTTTGCCTTGGATTCCAATCCACTTATTATCAGGGCTGTGTGGGTAAATACTTATAAACACACATTCATCCTGTTCTCTTCCCTTACTCTTTTGTATATATCCCTTCTTCATTTGTATTTTCATAAGTTTTCTCCCCCTATCTTTGTCTCGGGTGTTTTTGGTGATCTTAAAATCTCTCTCTTTTTTTCTGCTTGTTGTACAATGGTAAGGGTTAGTGTACCCTGTAGATCTTAGATAGACCAATTAATTTTTTTTTAATTTAAAGAATGGGATTCTCAACATAGGCCAAAATTAAAGAGAGCAGGGCAAAAAAATGGTATTGACCACAATTTCTTTCCCTTGGAGCTGTTTACAACAGGAATGATTTCTTGTGGATGGCTGGAGATAAGGGATTTCCAAGCTCATACTACCTCAGCAATGAGGGGATGAGATTAACCTTCAATGAGTGAGGGGTGTGTGTGTTTGTGTGTGTGTGTGTGTTTGTGTGTCTATGTGCGTGTTTGTGTAGGAAAGAGGTTAATGTAGGTGTCTTTCTCACCTGCTTTCTACATTATGTTTCAAACTGGGTCACTCTAAAACTACAGCTAATTTTCTGGCTATTCAGTGAGTTTTCAGGATTCTCCTACCTCTGTTCGTAACTTTGGGATTACTGGCGGGAGCTTACACTTAATTTTTATGTGAGTTCTGTGGATCTGAATTCAAGTCCCCTTGCCTATTCAAGCATTGTAGTAACTGAGCCTTTTCCTCAACCCTGAGGACACTTATCTTTGTAGAACTGAGCCATTGTGTGTGCTTGCTGACAAATAAACTGAATGTCTCCTGCAGACTAATATTATGATTTCCTGCTTTGTCATAGCCCTCATTCTTGATTCTAGAATATGTATGAATAATTATTAATGGGGACTTACTCCAAACCATATACTTAGATCCACCTCTGTCTGAATCTGTGTGTTTGTCTAAATTCTATAGAGAATTCCCAGCTTGATTTATTAAAAAAGGAAACATTGAGACATCATGGAACTTATCAAAGTTTAATGGATTCTGTCCACAAACATGTGCATTCCAAGAGAGATGTTCTTAGTTGTTGCTACAAATGACTTTCTAATCTTCATTCTGAGCATTTCTTTTTGCATGATGTGTGCCCTTGGGCTTACTGTTCTCTTTCTCTAAAATGCACTTATTTGTCTTATTGGCATCTACCAGTACACAATAGCTACAAAAGAAACTATTCTCTTTGTTTATTGAATTGCTTGGAACTCAGCTACCCTACCTCTATCTGGATCATTAATTTTCAACTTGGGCTATACATTTTAGCACTGGTGACCAGCCCAAGCCCTGCTGATTTACAAAATCAGAGTCTCCAGGGGTGGGGTGGCCAATAGTTGGAAAGTGCATACAAGGAGAAGCACCCACTGCTCAAGACCCTCCCAATCCAGAGGCACATAGCCAGTTTTCCAAAATTGGCTCTATGTTTCTTGGAGTAAAATTCCACTGGTGCCTGTTATCCTATCTGGCAACACAAATTTTTATTTTTAAGCTTTGTAATTGGGTGGCAATTGCACAGGCTGCTGGAAATCTTTTCCCTTTGAATTTGACTTCCTTTGGAAGTGAAAAATTCTGGTGAGGGGTAGGCACAGACAAACTAGAGCTGTTAGGGTTAGTATATCAAATATTTTCCCAAATGAACATGTGTTAATGGCTTATTCCACAATGAAGCGCAAGGAGCTGTGGCTTGCCTGGTGTACTTGTCTTGTTTAGGGGTTTGTCAGAGTTTACTTGGTCTCTGGTCCACCAGCTGACCACCAATAAGTGGCTTGGCGGCCCTTATATTCACTGGCTGGGAGGCCCTCCAGGGTACTATCAAATGCTCTGGAACATGGCATTCAGGGGTTTGCAACCATGTAACCTGGATTCGGAAGGCAGGTACCACATACCCTGTTCCTAAAAGGCTGGTACCACAGATCAAGCAACTGGAGATGGATTACAGCTGGAAGCATCTGCTGAGGATCAAAGAGCCCTGCTTCTGCTGTGTCGTCCCCCGGCAGTGAGTTTTGTGCTAAGACTCTAGCACTGTGAGCTTGCTCCACTGAGTAGGAGGGACGCAAAAAATGGGGAAGTGGATGGAGTTTGAATGTTTGCTACTCCCTGTCCTCAGTGAAGTCAGCTGCTGATATGAATCTAAATTGTATCAGTTCATGTGATATCCCCTTTTGTTCAGGAAGCCTTAAACTTGATTTTCTGGCATCAGCTGCATTTCTGCTCTTCAATTTCTGAGTTTCAGCTACTCTGATTCTCAGATAAGGTGCAAGATGTTCACCACCATATAGCATTCTTCTTCCTCCCACAAAGTGTCATTTAAAGGGAATAAATTGTAGAGCATGTGCTTCTAGGTAGTAATGATTAGCTGCTCTTAATCAGAAGGGAACACCTGCCTTGCTTTTCCTCAGAGAGCCTATCTGATAACTCTAGGGCTCTAGGGGCTGAAGTGGTAGGATTGATAGATGGTTTATGAGAAGGTAAGTTTTAAAACACTGTTGTTTACATGAGCAAAGGATGGAGGGGAGGCTGGCTTATTGATTACAAGATCTAAAGATGCCATGGTAAAAGAAAGCAGGTCCCATGCTCCCTTCTAGAGATGGGTTGCTTTAGAGGTTCTGTTTGACTGACCCAGAAGCTCTGATGTCAACTTGTGCTTAAGTGGTATGCTTGAGTGACTTTTCCTAAGGCAGAAAGAAGGTCTGTTGTGCTCTTGCTTTCAGGACAAATTTCTGCATACCTTTTGGTCACAAGGGACATTTCTGCAACCCAGTTTGTTACATGGGTTTTGTAAGAGACCCTCTCTTTTACATTGTAACTTTTTGATTCTGCCTTGAAAGCTGGGGGTATTTATGTTTTCCCTTTGGTGAGGATTTGAAATTGTGATTCCCTGTTGTTTAGATGGAGATGGTCTGGGTCTGATAGCTTCTTTAGGGAAGAAGTTATAACTCCAGCCCCCTTTTGCAGCGAGATCCTTTGCACATGGCATGGGGATATATTTGAATATCTGTGTTATCAAAGAGCAGAAGGATTACACAGGACAAGGCTCATACACATACTGGAAGGCTGTGACACTCACTTGTTAAGAAAGAGATGATCTCAGATCAGCTGGATAAGTTACATGTCTGACTATTGCTTGGATAGCAATGAATGATGTGACCATTTCTTTTGGAATTGGTACATATATGAATCCCCATCAGACAGGAATACCTGTCTGTACCCCTTTGACATATGGTTTCTCTCTCTCTCTCTCTCTCTCTCTCTCTCTCTCTGACAGAAAATGCCGGTTTTATGTCCTCTTTAGTAAAATCCAGGTGTTGTTCATTCAATTGGGGTAATGAGGAATGTTTGACACAGCCATGAGATCTGTGTCCATCTGGAGAGAGCTTGAAGCCTTCATTGGTCTGCAGGAGAAGTTTTGGTGGCTCCTTGGGTTTAAGGGCCTTGCATTTTTGTTTTTGTTTTTATTTATTTGTTTGTTTGTTTTTCCTGGTGGAAATAGTATATCTGGGTGTCCCATGGGGAGAGATATAATATCTAAGGTTCTCTTAATGAGTAGTCTCACACCTTCTTCTGTAGAGTTGGGAGGTGTTATGCTCTCTTGGTCTTTTTGTTTCTGTCCCCTTTCGGGTTCTGAATTGAAAACTTGAAAGTCTCCTTGGTCAGAAGAGAACTTTATCAACTTAGTTTAGGTAGATTTGGAATTTCTATTTATATCCTTTGTTGTATCAAATTAAAACTCCCATCTCTCTAGAAATCTCTTCAGATCACTTGTGAAATTTTTGTGCCCTCTTTAATTTCTTAGATTTAATTTAACTAAAAATCTTTGATTTCTTGGTTTTAATGTAACTAAAATCTTTCAATTTCTTAGCGTCTGTAATTTTTCCAGGTTAAGTATCCAGGTAGAATGACTTGGAGATAGAAACTTCACATAAGTACATTAGTCATTAGCCTTTCTGAGTCAGTGAACCATACTCAATTGGATCTTTTCTAGTTCAATTTATTTACAGACAAAATTTATGATTTTTCTTTACAGATAAATAGTATTTGATAGTACATATGCACTGCATTTCCACTCATGGAACATTTATATAGTTTTTATTTATTAGCCAACCTGAAAAGAGCTGCAATGAAAATGGCTAAGCCACTTTTTATGTGATAGAATGGTAAGCCCTTTGTGTATATGCCAAGGAGTAGTATAACTGGGTCATTTGTTAGATTTGCTTTTAGCCTTTCAGAATACTGTGCACTGATTTCCAGAATGGCTCCATGAGTTTTCCTTCCCAACAGGAGTGAGCAAATGTTCCCCTTTACTGAATGTCTCCTCTCAACCAACCTCAGTACTCCCTAATATTGGGACCATGCTAACATACTATGACATAACTATCCAAAGATTGAACCCTGTTTCCACAGATTTGTCCTCATTTCTTAATGCTGTGGTGGGAACTGCTAGTCTAAAAAAAATCAATCAAACAAACAGACAAACAAACAAACAAATGTAATCTGGGTTAAAACCTTATGTACAATGTCCCACAATTTATTTCAAAGATTCATCAAGAAACACAAGGCCAATAAGTCTCTAATGATTATATGACCAGTACCAGGGCCTTCTACTTGACCAACTTGATGTCCAATTTCAGAAACCCACTGTCATCAATCCTGCTCCCTTCTTGCCTGATAATTGCCTACAGGTTTTCATTGATGACTCTCACTAGATGCTAATGTGGCCTATTGATGTTATGTGACATACCCAACCTGGGGCTGCCAAAGATGCTGTCGTTAAAAAGAAATAAATAACACTGTTTTCACTTTGTATCCCCCCTGTGATTCTCTCCCTCCTCCAGTCCCAATCCCTCCCTTCCTCCACCCTCTGCGTGCATGCCCCTCCCCAAGTCCACTGATAGGGGAGGACTTCTTTTCCTTCCTTCTTATCCTAGTCAATTAGGTCTCATCAGGAGTGGCTGCATTATCTTCTTCTGTGGCCTGGTAATGCTGCTTCCCCTTCAGGGGGAGGTAATTAAAGAGTAGGCCAATCAGTTCATGTCAGAGACAGTCCCTGTTCCTATTACAATGTGTTATTAATAAAGAAAAAAAAAGAATTTAAAATGGGTGGAAAGGAATAGGGAGAGGATCTGGAAGGGCTTGGGGGAGGGGAATAATATGATCAAAATATATTTACATTTGTATTTTGTTTTAAAAATAAAAACATTTTTAAATTATAAAAAATAAGAAAATGGCCATCTTACCAAAAGTAATCTACAGATGCAACAAAATTCCCATCAAAATTCCAACACAATTCTTTAGAGACCTTGACAGAAAAAAATCTCAAAAAAAAAAAAGAAAGAAATATCTCAAACACACAGGTGGAGGGAGGACACCAGAGAGCAAGGGCTTTCTCCTAGAATCCCCTTGGAGAGCAGTAGGTACCTAATGGACACCAGGCATCTGAATCCAGAAACCTGTAGTCATCTTGACCTTTGCTCGTTCATGCCTACTTCCAAGGTTTTGTTGTACTGGAAAAGGATATATGTGGGAATTTATATTTTGAGACAGGAATATAGAGTTAACAGTTATATGCATGCTCTGTGGCTGCCCTTCCTAATTTTGAGAAATGGACTTTTCCATTGCAAAACTTGGGGTTGTTAAGCTGAGGCTTCTGAAAAACAAACAAACGAATATATGATATGAACATTTAACCCTTGTACTAACTAACCAGACTGTCATTGAAAGACCACATTCACTGTTACTGAGGGCATCCCTACACTAAAAAATTTATAAAGGGATGAAAACTAGAGGATGTGTAATGTGATGAATAGGACTTATATGTGGATGAAACTTGGTATTTTTTTCATCATGTGACATCTTTGTTCATATTTCTGGCTCATATTATTTTAATCTATTTAGATAAGATTTACAATATTTATCCCTTACATTTCTCCTGAGGAAAATCCCATATACTACTCTTGAAGCTCCTTCAAAATCATAGGCAGAAATTTTAATTATATAATTATTTTTTTATAATTACTACACTTTATTCAATTTGTATGCCAGGTGTAGCTCCCTCTATCATTCTTTTCCTCCCTTTTCTCCTCCCATGCACTTCTCCATTTCCACTGATGGGAGAGGTGCTCTGCCCCTTCTGTCTGACACTAGCATATCAGTGTCTCATCAGTACTGGCTGTATTGTCCTTCTATGTAGCCTGACAAGAATGCTCTGTCCTCATGGCGGTTGGTCAAAGAGTCAGAAAGAGAGTTCATGTCAGTATCCATCCTGTTCCCATTTGTAGGGCATCAACTTGGATTCTGAGCTGCCATGGGCTACCTGAGAGCTGTGGTTATAGGTGATATCCATGAATGGCCCTTGGTTAGAGTATCAGTTTCAGAAAAGTATCTCTTTACACAGATACTTTGGTTCTTTTTCTTCCCTTGTGGACTTCCTGTCCTTTCTAACTGTTACTATATCCCTCAATTATTGTAAGGTTTTCTGTACTCTGCCCAAAGATTGGTTATCAGTCTCAGCATCTTCTTTTGTATGGTGCTGGGTAGAGTCTTTCGGAGGCCCTCTGTGGTACGTTCCTTTCCTGTTTTCTCTTTTCTCCTTCTTCATATGACCATTCAATTTCTCTTTTGAGTGTTGATTATCTTACCATGGGTAGTACACCTTGCTTAGTATCTTTATGTGGACTGATTTTTCTATGTTTATCCTACAGTAAATGCCTATTTTCCTATTATGAGTGACATATATTATGTCTGTCTTTTTGCTTCTGGGGTACCTCACTAAGGATCTTTCTTAGACCCACCATTACCTGAAATATTCATGATTTTTTTTTAAATTGCAGAGTAGTATGCTACTATAAAAATGTACCACTATTTCTGGTACTTTCCTCCAATGAGGGACATATGTTTTTGTTTTCTTTTTTCCTGGTTCTGGCTATTTATGAATAAAGCTGCTATGAACATACTTGAGCAAGTATCCTTGTTGTATACTTGAGCACATATTGGATATATGCCTAGGAGTGGAATGGCTGGATCTTGAGGAATTGTTATTGATAATGGTCTAAGAAATAACCAGACTGATTTCAAAAATTGTTTTACAAGATGACATTACAACCAGCAATGGAGGAGGTTTTTTTTCTCCATATCCTCTCAGCACATATTGTTACTTGAATTTTTTTTTATGTCATTAGGTGTTTTGCTGCTTTTTTAAGTTTAGACCATATTCTAGATGTTAATCCTTGTCTTATAAATACCTATGAGAGAATCTTCCACATTCTATAGGATTTCCTTTCTCTTTTCAACTCTGCTTACCTGTAAATAAACTAAAACTTTCAGGAAGTCCTGCATGTCAGCAATCATTTTGGGGTATATCTGGTCCTTTTCAGAAGAGCCATTCCACTATGGGTTTTCACCAGATAAAAGTAATTTTACATGGGTTTAAGTTGATAGAACGTCACTTGTAGCTGGCTATCAACTACACTAAGTTTATGGGATTTCTGTGTAGCCCTGATTTTTGTCAGGAGGAATGTTTAAGCAAATGCCCACGTGCACACTTGGCATATTTAAGTCTAGCCATTATTTCCAGAATAAGAATCTTGTTTGTTTGATTGATTGATTTAATTCTGATTACCAGAAGATCTACCATACATTCATGGGCATAACTTTTTCACCCCACAGGAAGCATTCATTCCCTTGAGGACCAAGACATCAGAATCACAACTCTATAGTACTAAGAATTTCTATGGTTTAACCTAGAAGAAGACCACTCTCACTGTTGCTTGGAGACACTACCACCACTTCAAGTCTATTCTCCCTCTCTATCAAGTATCCTTGAAGCTTCTACACTGTTGTATGAAACAGAGCTTCCTTAGGTTGGACCTGATCTGAGTACAAAAACATTTCATAGAAGCAACAACCAGAGGCTGGGCTAAGCCACAACTCATAGTGATACCATGCAATTCATCGGAGAGGTTAAGACAAATATATATACACCAACATCCCTGAACAAATATAGACCGTGCACCTACCTTTGCTGATTTTGAGTAACTGAGACTTACTTGGCTTTCCCTACAGAACCAAATGTCCTTCTCTGTGTCTATTCTAAGATGTGTACCCTAAATTCCACAGTCTATGGCCACTATAGCCTTGATTCTTGACTATATGGGGCATAGCTTCCTGTACAGATAACAAAGAGCTTGTATCAGACACACATGAACATATGAAAATACACATATGCATAAGAAAGCACACAGACACAGACATGAAGACACAAGCAAAGCAACACAAATAGAGACACCATAACAATCAAGGCCATAGTTTGGGAGCCTAAGGATGAAAAAAAAAAAAGCCTAAATGAGATTCTCTGGGTGTCCCACATTTTACCTCTGAATGATTGGATTATGATAGATTCTTGGTGAGGTTAAACAGATAATAATGTAATTGTAAATATTCATTAAGTAATAGGGTTCATAATGATGATATCATTTACATTTAGAAATAAGAGTTTATGTAATCCTTTAAGTAAATTTTACTATATAGATTTAGAACTGCTTAGATAAGTGAGTAGTAGTTTCATCTGATGTCTCTTTGATCCTCAAGATGAACATGATAGAAAGACAGATGTCACAACATGTACTTCTGACTCCTATTACACATACTCTACAGTCAACACAACACTTCAGATAGCTAGAGAGGTTAATTGAGCGGTACTTTTATGATAGAAAAAGAATAGAATGTTGAATGTCTACCTAGCTACAAACATACATATATTCATGGATTAAACATGGATGAATGGATAGAAAGAGGAATGCACATACAGACTGATGATATACAGATAGTTACCACATAACTACCTAACTATGTACATTGATGATAGATAGGTAATCAGATGTAATGATAAACTAGATACTAAAAACACAGTACCTTTACCTTCATAAACATACACTGAACATTAATTACTACCCCTAATTAAGACCAAATGATCGGACATTCAAAATTCAAAGTTTTCCACAAACAAAAACACACAGAAAAACAAAAATAAATTAAAAAGTAAAACAACAACTACAATGTTTAATTGATAAACAAATTTTGTTTAGTAATGTGTCTGTCCATTGTTGCTGGCTATATTCAGGAAGTACACTCTGAAACCCTTTTTCACTCTTTGTAATTGCTTCAGTTATTACTGTGTACAAACTGATACTTAAATTCCTCTAGATAGGACTTCTACTGAAGGTATTTATGATAATGAAGATATTTAGCCACACAACCACAGCTCTAGAATGCAGCATTTAAAGACACAACTACAGTAAAAAAAAAAAAAAGATCTTCTAAATAAGATCAATGAAACAGTAAGCAAGAGAAAAAACTGAACACAGCACATGCAACTGTATACACATAAAATATATATTCATGTGAATACTGCTTATTGTGTGAATACTGGTTAAAACACTTACATTTGTAAACTAAAATTACATAGCACTATGTCTTTGAAACAAAAGGGAAGAATATAGGCATTCACTGTGTTTTTCAAATAAGCCAAAAATGTGAAAAACTCAAGCATTTGATTGCTGGTTTGAATGCCAGTAGATGAAACTTGGAACAACATTCCAAGAGTGTGGTGGGATGTGCTAGACTTGTTAGACCAGAAATTTTGCATTCAAACAGGAGGGCCAGTACCCTAAAGTTAGGACCACTCCATTAATGATGAATGCCATGAAGATGATGACTGCTCTTCCAGGCTCTTCATGCTGCTCTTGAACTAAACCTGAGTGTATGGCTATTATATTGTCAATGAGGAAAATACCCAGTTCTTTGGTCACATTTTATAAATATGGGTCAGCATAGTGGAGTAGTGTGATAACTGCTAGATCAGAAGTTAAAATAGCCTCCCTTTAGATAATGCTGTTATACTAGGGAAATACCACAAAATGAAAAAGGAAGGTCTGAATTTCCCTTGATTAGATGTAGTATTGTTTGAAAAACCCAGTAGTAAGAATGTTTGTATGAAACAATTAGTTAATGTGGGCACAATTGAAGGACTTGTATTATGAATGTCCCCAAAACTACTCAGAGACTTAGTGAGAGACTAGATCAGTGGGTCAGAGGTAAGAGGTCTCAGGCTTGCCAACGGGCACAGTGAAGAAAGGAAAGTGCAAGACCCATGGAGAAATCACAAGGCTCTAAGGGTTAGAGGGGAAATATTTGAAATCCCCTTGGAGAATGGAGGTAAACATGTTACAGGTAAACTTGTGTGTTGGGTTGGGTAGTATTGGAAATTGTAAACTGTCTCCCTCACATGAGGTTAGTGTCCAATTTTACCTCATGGAGTAGATATCATTGCAGTACTCTCTTATCAAATTCCAGCTCGTCATCAGGAATTAGAATGTCTCTCTGCTGTAGTGAAAGTGGTGCCAGGTCAGGCAGAACTGAGTATTTGTCGAAAAGCCTGGATGAAAGTGTAGTGCTGGTTTTCATTCTCAATTATATGTTTAGCTGCACTGGAATAGGTGTGAATGATGGTGACCACATCATTTTGCCCTCTGTCTTGATGCAGGGATCTATATTTATGGGCTGTACTTGCTACTCTTGGAAATTGGAACTTTAAGCTTGATTTCTGGAGATCACTTTAGGTGAAAAAAAATATTCTAGGACCTCCAGTTTGGGAAGGGGAATATATGAGTACCTTGAAACAGAGGAATAGAGTATGAGGAGTCTCTCCTTGGTCAATAAGTCATCCTGGAAGACCACCTGTATGAAATGAGGTTATGTGTGTTACCTGGAAAAACAAAGACAGTAGATTGGTAGATGATGGTTAAAAACAGAATGATCTGAACCACAATTAAATTATTCTAGTAATTCCATTCCCAGGGAGACATATTTAGAAGGACTGAGAAACTTAGAATATTGGGGAGGGAAGGTATCTTTTACCACAGGCAGGTCAGAAATCCCACTGCTTAAAAGGGGAATTGGTGGTGAATACATGGGGAGTGGGGATAGTCTAAAATTGCTTCATGAAAGTGGATACTTTTGAATACCTGACTTCTTTGGGTAGGTGCTGTAAATCCAAATTCTATGTAGGCACAAGTGGAATTCTTTCTCTAGGGACTTGTAATAGATATAAGAAACTCTAATGTAGGTAGATGAGATAGTAGCTTCTGAGGATTTCATGAAATAGCCTCATCCTCTCTATGTCATATACCTGCAGCCCTAGTGAGCAAACCTGAAGTTTGATTGATACCTTGAGAATATATAGTGCTCTTGAAACTCACTGCTTCATTAGCCAAAAATCAAAATCACCATCTACACCACACTTCTTCTGAATGCCTTCTGTGAAAGGCATTGCAGCCATTTTAGAAGTCTTCTAAGAGTCTGCAGTACAGGAGTCTCTGGATATGTTTATTCCTTTAATATATGTCCATCCACACATTCCTCTGTGTGTAAGAAGGTAGGTATCTGTCTAAGGTAGAGAATGAAGACAGAATTTATGCTCACCTTGGTACTTTGTAGTTTGGGGTCTCATTCCTGTATGTTCTGACACCACTTTGTACAAAACAATACTTTTCTGGAGAGTCTAATTAAAAATGGTAGCTATAAATCACCTGGGCATATGGTGAATAAGTAGGATTTTGATGCTAACACAGGCCAAGTCTGGAGCACTCTTGATTATAAATGTCTACATCTCCTTATGGAACATTGGGAAATGGCCTGGGAACATTTGGACAGAAGTAAAAGGATGGGTAAGCCCTTCTTCAAAGAAGTAACATAGTAATATCTATTTGATTACAGGAAAATGCTGAAGCAAGCAGGTCATAAGCACAATTTCTGAGATATTTTGTGCAAAGTTGATGATCTACATCTCTCTGGCAGAGGCTTAAAACCTTTGGCTATGAAATGTTCAATAAAACAAGAAAAACTTTTTCTTATGAAGAAAACATAAAAACCTTTTGGAGCAGAGGAAGTTATGGTACTGCCTGATCACCTTCCAGTGCTTTTTCATTTTAGAGTATCCATGTATTCTATGGGATTTGTGGAAGGCCTAGGAAAAACGGCTCCATTTTTCAACAGGTTTAATGGTTACTTTTGGTCCAAAAAGTCTTTGGTCAGATAAAATAAGCCCACGCCCATTTCTTCAGAGTGGTATTGGATTAAACTGCTGTGAAGCAGGAAGAAGGTAGGAAGGATTCCTACACAGTTAGGAATAGAGCAGGCAAACATAGTACAGAAAGATGTGAAACCTCAAGGAGAGATGGTAGGCCTGACATTTCGCTAGGGAAATGCAGGATATTTTAAGGTCTTTTTGGGTATAAGGAATAGATTTTCCAGCCCTCTAGACAGACGCAGCAAGACTAAGTCTTTCTGAATAGAAGAGTAGTGTGTAAAGCACCCATAGAGTGAGGGAGAGTCATGGAAGCAACTCTATGAAAGGAGACATTTTCAGAACTCTTGGCCAGTGTGCAAATTTAAGGACCACTGCAAAAAAGGAGTATTTCCCTTTCATATGAGGTGTGGATATGAAAACGTTTTATGTAGCAGCATAAGGTTTATGCCTCCTTAATCACAAAGAGAGTGATCTTTTGAGGGTCTTTTTATAACTGGTGTTGTAGTATGAGACCTGAACTCAGGCTTTCTCAGTCCTATGGCTGAGATATTGTTCCCACTAGTTTAGAGAGGGTATATTGGACATATCATGTAGAGAAAATGATGGTCTAAAGCAATGGTGCTCAGGAGTAAGAGACTGATGCATACTTAGAGTAGCAAATTAAAAAGTCACAAAACCCATAACCTTAGGGATAACAGAGCATCCAAGCCTAATTTGTGTAGTGGAAGAAGGACTAGGTTACATTTAACATCTTCAGTCATACTTTGACAACTCTAATGGAGATCCTAATATTATTCATGAGTCAGGACTGTCAGTCTCCAAGGACTCTTTTTTTTTTCCCTAGGGTTTTCAGTTGGGCCAATAAGGTGTTTGTATGCGATGTTACAAATTTCTTCTTGAAGGCACTTAGTGCTATAAATTTTCCTCTGAGCACTGCTTGTAATGTGTCCCATTAATTTGGGTATGTTGTGCCATCATTTTCATTGAATTCTAGGAAATCTTTAATTTCTTTCTTTATTTCTTCCTTAACCCAGCTGTCATTGCGTAACAAGTTGTTCAGTTTCCATATGCATGTCAGCTTTTTGTTATTTCTCTTGAGGCTGAGGTCCAGCTTTAGTCCATGGTGGTCAGATAAACTACAAGGGATTATTTCAATCCTTTTGTATCTGTTGAGGCTTGCTTTATGACCAAATATATGGTCTATTTTGGAGAAGGTTCCATGCCATGCTGAAAAGAAGGTATACTCTTTTGAGTTTGGATGAAAAGATCTGTAGATGTCTATTAGGTCCATTTGATTTAGGGACTCTGTAAGTGTTTTTATTTCCCTATTTGTTTTCTGTCTAGTTGATCTGTCCCATGGTGAGAGTGGAGTGTTGAAGTCTCCCACTATTAAAGTATTAGGATCAATGTGTGATTGATATTAAGCTTTAATATTGTTTCCTTTACGAATGTAGGTGCTCTTGTATTTGGGGCATAGATATTCAAAATTGTGATGTCCTCTTGGTGAAATTTTCCTTTGATGAGAATATAATGGCCCTCCTTATCTTTTTTGATTAACTTGGGTTGAAAGTCTATTTTATTAGATATTAGGATGGCACTCCATTTTGTTTTCTGGAACAATTTCCTTGAAAAACATTTTCCCAGCCCTTTACTCTGAGGTAGTGTTTATCTTTGTTGCATAGGTGTGTTTCTTGGATGCAACAGAATGTTGGATCTTGTTTCCCCAACCATTTTGTTAGTCTGTGTCTTTATTGGAAAGTTGAGTGCATTGATGTTGATAGATACTACTGACCAACAATTGTTACATACTTTAGATGTGGGGTTGGTGTTGTCATTGAGTTTCATTGTTTGTATTCTTTTTATTTTATTTTATTTTTTTGTAGTTATCTATTTCCTTTGTTTCCTTATATGTAGTTGTTTTCTTTGGTTTGGAGTTTTCCTTCTAGTAACTTCTATAGAGCTGGGTTACTATGTAGATATTGTTTAAATTTGGTTTTGTCGTGGGATATTTTGAATTCTCCCTCTATGTTGATTGAAAGTTTTGCTGGGTATAGTAGTCTGGGTTGGAATCTGTGATTTCTTAAGGACTATATGATATCTGTCCAGGCCCTTCTGGCTTTCATAGTTTCTATTAAGAAATCTGGTGTGATTCTAATAGGTCTACCTTCATATGTTACTTGGCCTTTTTCCCTTGCTGCTTTTAGATTTTTTTCTTTGTTCTGTAGATTCAGTGTTTTGACTATGATGTGATGTGAAGAATTTCTTTTCTGGTCTGGTCTACTTGGTGTTCTGTATGCCTCTTGTATGTTTATGGACATCTCTTTCTTTAAGTTGGGAAAATTTTCTTCTATAATTTTCTTGAAAATATTTTTCAGACCTTTAAGCCTGATGTCTTCTTTTCCTTCTACTCTTATTATTCTTAGATTTTGTCTTTTCATGGTTTCCTTGATTTCTTGGATGTTTTGTGTTTGGAACTGTTCTGATTTTATTTTTTCTTTGAGAGACATGTCAATTTCTGCAAGTGTATCTTCGGCTCCTGAGATTCTTTCTTACATCTCTTGTATTCTGTTGGTGATGCTTACCTTTGTAGTTCCTGATCTTTTCTCTATGTTCTCCAGCTCCAGTATTTTTCTCTATTTGTGTTTTCTTTATTGATTCTAATTCTGTTTTTATGTCTTGCACCATTTCCTTTATCTGTTTGAGTATGGAGTCCTGCTTTTCAATGACAGCTTCTATTTTTTTTAATGACATATTCTATTTTTTTGTCTGTTTCCTCTAATTGTATCACTAATTGTGCCTCTACTTCTTTGGTTATAATTGCCTGTATTTCTATGAGAACTTTGTTTCTTCTTTATTTGCCTTCATTTGTGTGGATATTTATTTGAGAGCTTTGTTCATTTCTTCTTTGTTTGCCTGCAGGTTTTTGGTCATTTCTCTGAGAGCTCTATTTGTTTCCTCTTTGTTCGTCTTGATTTCTTTGGCTATTTCTCTGAGGGCTTTGTTCATTTCATCTTTGTGGGCCTCTAATAGCTGGAGAAACATAGTTTTGAGGTCGTTTTCTTATATATCTAGTGAAATGAAGCGTCCAGTGGTTTGTGGGGTTGCTGGTGAGGTCATTATGTCCTGGTTTTTGTTGGGTATGTTCTTATGTCTCTCTCTCTAGCGATCTGGGTTATTTATAACCCTCACTGTTTGTTCCTTGAATTTGTAGTTCAGGCTATGATCGTCTCTTTCTGTTTTCTGGACTTTTTTTTTTCAGGAAGATGAGAGAGGTTCACTGGTTTGGGAATGTGCATTGTGGTTTCCTTTTTGCCTAAGTAAGGAATGTGACACTGTGGCTATTCACATGTGCTTTTAGTGGGCTCAGTGTGCATGCAGGGATTTTCTGACTGCCATTCACTATTATGCAGTTCTGTCTGAGATCCAGGGATTGTTTGCCTGGATTACACTGGTGGACCCACAAGGCAGAGGCTTCAACGTTGGGGTCACTATCCCAATAATCTCTACGATGCCCACGCTAGGGGTATGGGTGGAAGGGATCTCGTCTGGGTGATTCTGTGGAGAGGCCCTAGGTCTGGGGCAAACTCTCCCTAGTAGGCTCACTCACTCTCTTGTAGGACCTGTTGGAATGGACAGGGTTTCCGCTTGCTCTCTACTCTCTGATTTGGTCCTGATGTGGAAAATGCACAGGTAAACTAACAGTCAGCTCTGTGGCACTGTGGCATCAGGACTCAGTGTCCACCTTTCCTGTGTGCTGCCTCGCTGTCCTTTCCCTCTGCCAGGAGGGGTTATGCTGACTGGTCCTAGGGTAGTGCGGGACAGACTTGGGTTGAGTATTCTCAATCCCAGATCCCGGGCCAAGATCTCTCTGCCAGAAGCAGCCTGGCAGTAGAACCTATGTTTGCCGATTCCAAAATAGTACCAGGTATGGTTGAGTGTCCTCAGATCCAGAGCTTGGGTTTCTCTGCCAGGGGCTGCTGGGTGAGTTGGAGAGGTGGTGCTGTGTCCGTGGCAGGCTGCCTCTCTGTCCTTCCACTCTGACCTTCTCCTCAGCTAGGCAAGCTTATGGAGGAACTCTCAGGGGAGTGCCAGAAAAGGTTGGGATTTCTCAGTCCCGATCCTGAGCTGGGGTTTCTCTGCTAGAGGCTGGGGGGCCGCTGGTGCTGGGACTTGGTGCTAGTCCTTATTGTGCTAGACTAGGAAGAATCTCAGGACGTGTTGAATGACCACAGTCCCAGATCCCAAGCTGAAGATTGTTCACTAGGAACAGCAGGCAGCACTGGGGACCCGGAGCTGTAAAGCTGCTGTGTGCAACTCTAACCCTCAGCTCAGCTGTGGCAGGGTTATGTTGGTGTTCTGGTTCTTTTGTGCTGGACCCGGGAGAGTCTCGTGATGTGTTGAATGACCACAGTCCGAGATCCCGAGCTGAAGTTTTTTTTTTTTTTTTTTTTTTGCTAGGAGCAGCTGGCAGTTCTGGGGACTGGGTGCTGTGAAGCTGCTGTGTGCCTCTCTACCCTTCAGCTCTGCCGAGGCAGGGTTAAGGCAGCATTTGTTCACTTGGGGGAGTGCCCAAAAGGATTGGGTTTTCTCAGCTTCGATCTCGGTAGCTGTAGGTATTGCTGAGGCTGGGGTACAGACAGTGTGGTCTGTGGCAGATTCTTCTGGATGCCTCCTGCCTCCTCCAAAGAGGGAGTAGGGTTTTGGATGGTGAGAAGTGTCTGGGGATTACCTCTCTGGGTTTCTCCTCCTGGAGGAGTCTGCCGTGACCTGATTCTAGAAGGACTCAGATCATGGTTATTCTCTTTCTTCTTGGAAGTCTAGATAGCTCTGTTCTGGATAGATCAGCCCCTTCACTCACCAATTCCGCATTGAGGGTCCTTTCCCCTTCAGTTAAGCTGCACACTAGCCACCGCCATCTTGGAACTCCTTCCAAGGACTCTTGAAACATATCATCAGATACATGGTTACATGCATGCAGGATGATAACTCTTTGGTTCAGTGACTTGAACAAAGTTGACAGATGTCCTAAGATTCAGGCTCTTTGAAATCAGAGCATAGTGAACTTAAATCCCTGTTGGTTATAAAGCTTAATGGCAATCTAATTATTATTCATGAGTCAGGACTGTCTGCCTCCAAGGTCTCTTGAATCTTATCGTCAGATATGTGGCTACATGCATGCAGGATGGTACCTTTTCATTTTGGTGACTAAAATAAAGGACAGATGACCCAAGTTTCAGGCTCTTTGAAATCAGAGCATAGTGAACTGAAATCCCTGTGGGTTATATATGTATTTTCCTAGGTTCCATGGGTAGAGGGAACAGATTAAGGAGGCTCACCATCAGAGAGATATATTAGAAGCCAAAATGGATGTGGGGAATGATCTATGGGACTGTTAATACTGGTCTCCTTTATTAAATGAAAAATTCTGAGATTCTTTTAGTAAAATGCAGGAATTCTCAAGATTCACCATACACACAAAGAGAAGGTCTGGGCTATACATTGCTACTAAGAGAAGAAAGGTATGAAGTCCTCTTTCACCAAAGTCAAGATATGATGTCCCTTGAACAAAGGAGGGGTGATTTGAGATACCTTTAGAACAGGGACAGTTCAAAGAGCCTATATCCCAAGCTGAAAATTTTGGGGGGCACCCTGAACTCCCTGGCTTTGAAAGAAAGTGCCTGGTTATGTTTAACATAAGAACAAGATCTAGCCACCCCATGGTGCAAGGGGAAAAGACCTAGCTAACCATGGTTAGTAGGAGGATGGTACGGCATTGCATTATTTGCTTCCAAATCTTCTCACTAGTCCCCACTATCCATATATTGCATAGAATCAGGTGATAAGTCTAAGAAGAAATGAGAACTCTCTTTTCAGAAAATAAGTGGTTGCCTGAATTGTTATGCTTCTTTCAAGTGTATATTCTTCTGTGCAAATCTTAAAATAATGATGAGAACACTTTTTTTTTCTGACAACCACATGCTAGGCATTGGCATGTGTGTTAGCTTTAGATTTTGATATTTTGTCCTATGACCTAAACCCAAAATTCTGTGAGGTCACATTGGCTGCAATGCTGTTTGCCTGGCAATGGTGTTCAGAGGGATTGGTACTAACCTAATATGCATTTGAAATTCAAGTGTAAGCTGTCCTTTGAAAGAAGAGGATGCTTTTGGGGTTCTCGGGCCAGCATTACTTTTGTAACAACTATTAGAATAAATTGCAATAATGAGAACCTCTTTCATAAAGATGTTCTTTGTTCATCACTGTGACATGGGCCTAAACTCTTAGGTAGGAATGAAATGTCTGTATATCTTATGCTTGAAGGAGGTCATCATAGTTTCCTTTTGCACTATACTGGACTACATGTGAAAGCAATTGATTCTTACTTCTATAGAAGGGGTGGCAAATGAATCACTTGTTCTGAGGCCATATTCAATTCACCAGAAGGGAAATAATCTGCTGTTCAAAGGACCACAAATTTTGAGGGTCTTTCTGTAAAATGAATATTTGATACATGTTGTAGCCCTTTTACAAGAACTGAGGTCTGCCATTCAATTCAGTGAAGTAAAAGAAGTGAGGTAACTTAGGAATAGAGGAAGACTTGGGCCCCATATGAGAAATAGACAAAAGTGGTTGGACAAAAGTGTCGATTTTCTGAAGGTATGGGACAGAGGTGGAAAGTACCATTAAGCATTCTGTTTAAACATGAGTTTCCCTGCTACCTAATTCAGTCAGGGAAGGTCCCATCAGTATTTGTAAGCTTACATCTCTTCTATAGGATGGAGAAATTTAATATCTTGTGCTGACTCTAGAAGTGTTCAGGAAACAACATGAACCATCTCCAAACAGCCTGGATTGCTGTCCATGCCTACATTAGCTTCTTCAGTTTGTCTTCATGTGTCTGTATATGGGCAGCAACTATAAAGCCACTTGATTTTTAGTCATAATTTGGATGGTCATTACACAGGATCCTGCCTGTAAATCTACCTCACAGTATCTGGGGACTGAAAACAGTGTCGAGCAATGAGAAGACACCAAGGCTTGAATCTTTATTCTTAGAGAATATATGTTGTTTGTAGGTAATTCAAAGACACAACAGGATGCTTGAGAGTTTATACTTTATATATTCCTTGTAGTTTATACTACAAGAAATAGTACAGTATTATTCAAAAGAGCATGTCTAATATTAGCTTGGAATGAGAATAGTTAGTTTCCTGTGTTAGAAGATGGTGCTTCAGATTCCCTCTTGTAAAGGCGGGTAATGTCTAAGTCCACATTGTTAAAGGAGGAAATTATGGAGGCCTCCTCTGAGCCAGGCTAGTTTTCATGACCACGTCAATAAAGACAGGAAGTTTTGAGGTACCTTGGAGACAGGGGAGTAATGAAAACATCTCCAAAAGGAAAGTTCTGAGACCACATTCACAAAGGAGTAATCACACATGTCTTGGTTTACGGTGAGTGATGCTATCTATATTTGACAGAATAGGAATATCCATATCTGGTCAGATACGGAAGCTCATGGGATATCTTAGGTATTGGAGGAAGTTTCTGGTTCTGCATGCTAGCTTCCAGCTATATTTCCCCAAACAAGCATGCATAGGTTTAGCAAATTATCTGAGTGTCTAGGCTATTATCATAAAAATCTTTCAACATGGTAAGTATTTCTATGAGTACTGATGGTGCCCCAACTTTGATGTAGATGGCATGCTTTCTGATTTCAAACTTGTGTTCTGTTATCGCAAAAAGGATAGTAGTAAGATCTAACTGGTTTCCTATGTGTTGTAGATTAATCTTTGACAGTCATGGGCTATTAATTCTGAAGTACTCTTATTTATAGTGCCATGTGTGAGGCATGAACAGATGGGAATCTCCAGTGATTATTTAGTCATATAATGGTATCTACAACCTCCTAGTAAAAAGGATGGAGGCCCAAGATATCCCTTGCACACAGGGTCTGCTCAATATAATTAGATTTCCCAGATCCCCTTCTGCAGACACTGAATGTCTGAAATATTCTCATTGGATTTAGATAGACAATTGGTCCACTAATTTATTTAGAAGATTGGAATGTATAATACTATTTAGTTCAGAGTGTGAAATATAAAGGATACTCATTCTGAGAAGGAAAAAAAACATTCAAAGGGTAGCAATAGGACTATATAAGTACCACTTAACACAAAATTAATGTTTTAGGGCCCAATAGGCAGGTGGTGTTTAGGACAATCCTAGTCTTAGCATAGTTCTGACATTCTGTTCAATATAATGAGAAGAAATATGCTAACTTTGGGGAAAGAGGAAAAAAAACTCAGTCCCAATGCAAAGAAGGAAAAATCTTAAGAAAGGAGAATTACACTTTACATTACACAGAGGATGAAGGTCCTGCACATACTTCTGACGAAGAGAATGTCCCAGATAACTTACACCAGGGGAGAAAATTCCCATCACAGTTTTATATCTTCATAGTTTGTGTTCATTCTGGGAGAGATGAGGTGGAACTTTGTGCCTTCTTCCAAAGGAGTGGATGACTGTCACTGGCTAGCTTGCATCCTCTAGTTTGCATTTCAACACTCAATATCCAGGCAGAAATGTTGAAATTATCCATTTCTATTGAATGACCTGAAGGGCGATGCAGAGATTCTCTCCTTTGATTGCTAAACTTGAGCTATGAGACCTTAAACCAGAGTGGATTGGAATTCCTGGATGTGTGTGGAGTGTGTATCCCATGCAACTCTAAATGATCTGTTTGGTGTGAAACTACTCTGGCCATTTGTGGGAAGGTCACAAACAACTCCACAAGGCTATTATGACATTCCCATACTATTATGATATCCCAATGGTATTATAACATACCAATGCTATCAGGACATCACATTGCTATCAGGATATCACATTACTCTTATGATAACAGAGTGCTATCATGGCTTCACAAGCAGATGACCTCAGATTGGTATTAGGACATAAAAATGTTATTTGGACATCACAATACTATGAGGATATCACAATGCTCTTATGACATCACAATGGTATTATGACATCACAGTACTCAGATGATATCACAGTGGTATGATATTCTGATTATATCAAGAAAACACAAAGCTTTTACAATATCACCATGTTATAATGTAGTTACAAATGCTATTTTGACATCACAATGCTATTATGAAATGATTGTGTTATGAGATCACAAGGGATTATGATGACTGCAGTTCAGTGTGGTCTTCCTTAACTTGCTCATTTGCGCATGCCCCACCATGCAAGTCAGAAGAAAGATAGTAAGAACACCTAGAAAATTTTCTGTGCAGAGCTGGATTCTCTGAGGAAAACATTGTTATGGGGTGTGGTTTAAAGTTTTGTTAAGAAAAAGAAGAACATCTGAGTGAGTTTTCATATCATTGGCCTGGTCGGTGGCTTCCCAAAGCAGTTGATTTTTTATAGATCACCTGAAGTGAAAGGGTGTGTACAGAGTTTGCATGTTAAAAAAAATAGTTTAGCCAAGTTCTTTGATAGACTATATGTGTAAGCGTTTCTTGTCTGCATCATTGTGCAAACTTCAGTTCATCTTCAGTTGAAGGACAAACCTTGGAACCATTTATTTAGAAAAGAGTTCTAAGGCTTACTCCACATTTTTGGGAAGTAGAATGGACCTACTTAAACTGAAGCCTACTTTGCACAAATGAAAATGTTCTTTGATTCTGTAGGAAGGGCAAGTAGGGACATTCTGAAGCCCATTTGACAGAGACTAATGATACAGCATGCAAAATCCAAAGAAAATTGACTACCATAACTCATGAGGTCTTAGCATTGCTTCAGATTCTAAGTCTTCTTCACAGTCTAGAAATGCCATGTCTTCAGCTGAATATGCAAAATACCAAGCATCAATTTCAGAATTGATAAACAGCTTGATTGGGTGTTTTGGAATGGTTACCTCATCAGAATTGTTTTGAACCTACCAAAATTAAGTGGGACCCATAATTTGACACTACATCTGGTAATTTTATTGAAGGGGCATGGATTTTTAGAATTTGCCTCTCTTTTTTGAAATCTGTGAAATCTATACCAAGGGCCATTGCAGTTTGGTCAAGGGTGAAGCAGCCCATGTTCCTTTGCTCTGAGGGTAATGTTCTGAGATCCCAGTGTGTCAAAAGCAAAATTTTAAGGACTCAGTAATACAGGGATGAAAAAGACTGAGATTTGCAAAGGAGAAGGACCGGTGGAAAAATTGGGCAGAGGGGAATATCCCAGTTTACCTTCATATAGAGGGGGGAAGTCCAGCTACTCCATGTCTCCATGTCTGTAGAGAACTCAAGAAAATCCCTATCCCTTAGTAGTCCACTATAGGCTTGGTAGAAATCTTTTGATTCTTCTGACAACTTGGATAATAGTCCCAGGATCTGTTCCCTACTTTAACTTAGGATAAGCAAGACATGATTGGGCATGGAAATAGGTACATTTCTGGTAAACACTATAAAGACAAATGGCCTTGGATCCAAGCTGTGGTTTGTCTTCATTGGCATACAGGACATGAGCCTAGAGTACTCTGAGGATTCTTTGGTTGCCAAAAGTAAATTTCTTAGCCAATAATGTGAGAGGGAGAAACTCTGGTCTCACTTACTTGACTGGAAAACCTGAGTTGGCCATGAAAAGAAAGAGAAACTAGTACAGTTCCTTGGCCACAGAGAGTCAGTCTCAAAAGACACTTCATATTCAATTTCTGAGAAACAACCCCTCAGTCACATGGTCATTTCTGTAGCTACATATTTCATTGGACCATGGATCAGACAATCTATTCAAGCAAGAGGATGACTTTTGTTCAAAGACAGTACAATACAGCAGCAGCAACAGCATGGATGTCCTCCTTGACAGTAGTCAGGGGCTACTGTACTTTAGAAAATAAACCTAAGGATCTCTTCTGAAATTGTTCCAGGACAGTGTTGGTCCTCTGTTAGTCATCTGTTATATTAGGTCTGAGGGGGCATATTTAAATATTAATGGAGTTATAAGCTTAGGGATGTAAACTCTCCTTGTTTTAGAAGATAAGTTTAAGCATTTTTATGACATTGTGGAAATTGTACTGCTCATTGATTCTAAAAGACTTATATTTCACAGGTTCTTAGGACTTAGGTGAAGTCTGAGGCCCCTTCATCCTCTAGTCATATGTGTCACGAATACTTCAGTCACAGAGGATGGCAGTTATAAGCTTGTTGTGCAGTGTATGTTTGAGGTCCATTTGGGCAGTGTGTGATTTTATGAGGTTCCCTGGTTTTCAAAGAAAATATTTGTCTATGACCTGTTGAACACTGGGTAAAGTGTGAAGCCCATGATAATAAGCAGTCAGATTTAAAACACCTTTGACATATTGATGAAAAATGTGAGGCATAATTTTTCCTTTTGAAAAAAAAAAGACTGAGGGTACTTGAGTTATTGGAGGAACTCTGAAGGCTCCTGATTCTATAGGGATAGGTCAGAAGTCCCTTTTTTTCCATAGTAGTTTGGATGATCTGTGATTCTGAAGTGCTGAGTCTGAATGCTGCTTGAGAATTAGTGGCCGACATTCTGATTCCCAGAATACCAGACATATGCCTGAAGCCTTTTGAACCCTTCAGGGGTTTGAAAAAGTGAAATCCTTCCTGGTTCTGAAGGAATAACTATGAGCCCCTTTGTCCTATACACAACTTGGTGTATCCATAGATAGAATGAGAAAGTGTTAGGCACCCACAAACAAGCAGAATTCTGAGGACAGTGTTCCTCAGGGGTACAAAGTGTTATACCTTGTTAGGGAAAGCAGGGGAAGAACAAGTCAATTTGGGGATTAGAGAAGGCCTGAATATTTCCTGATCTGATCTTCATGGGAATCTAGAACATCCATATATTGTAAGCCTAGAAGTTCTGATCAATCTCCAAATGCAAGGAGGAAGCTTCCATGTAGGTTGACTGAAAAATTCAGCTGAAAAAGCACGAAAATTCACAAAAATGACATGATTTCTTCCTTTTGCTGACCAAGATTAAGGCACACATTCTGGGTTTGGGCCCTGAGGACTAATCTAAAGCCCCAATACATCAGGCACATTGTTCCTGCTAATTGTACAGAGATAAGAAAAAGAAACGCTCAGAGCACCTCAGGCAGAAGGAGTTTTTTTTTTTTTTGTCTGCCATTAGATTAGATAAATTATGACTAGAGTCACACCAGTCAGAACAAGCATAGTTAATCTTTCTGAGGTATAAATTATATAACAGCATTTTCTCGGTAAAAATTGTGAGTTCTTCTTCATCAGTGTGTAACAACACTTTAGTCAGCCTAACCAATGCATCATTGTCCATCTGAAGCTTATGGAGTGAGATAGGTAGGCTTTGCTGATGGTTAATGAGTTGGATAAGTTTTACACTCCATTGTTCATATAGACATAGTGTGAAAAATTATGTGACTGCCTTTGTTTTTGTGTAAATGCCATGGTAAAAATAAGGAGGGCCCAGCCTCCCTTCTTGAGATTGGCTGCTTTAGAAGTTCCATTTGACTGAGCTGGAAGTTCTGATTCCTCCTTGGATATAAGGGTTAGGCTGCAGGCTTCCTAGAAAAGAAGTCAGAGGTCTTATATGTTCTTGATTCTAGGTCACTTGTTTTCTGGAAGCTCTTTTGTGACAAGTAGTGTTTCTGAGGCTTAGGTTGTAATCTGGGTTGTGTAAGAGGCTCTCTCTTTCATATGGAAACTTTATGAGGCTTCCTTACACTGGGAACATTGCTGATGTCACTTTCTTGAGAATATAAAAGTGAGAGGCCATGTTCAGACTGAGAAGGTCTGATAACTTCTTTAGAAGAGTGGTTAGAATTACAGCTCCCTTTTTGCAGTGAGATCTTCTTGAGTCCACATCACACCAACTGTGAATATCTGTGTCCTCCAAGGACAGAAGGATTACACAGAAGGGCCCCATATTCATACCAGAACGCTGTTTCTCCCCCTTGGTAAGAAAGAAAAGAACTCATGTCTGTTAGAGATATGGTATGTCTGACTTTTTCTTGGATCTCATGTAATGATGAGGCCTTCCCTTGTGGAATTGGTGCATATATGACTCCCCTTTGGACTGGAAGTAGAGCCATGGGCTCCACTTCAGCACATAGCTTCTATCTCTCTTCTACAGAACATGCATGTTTCAAGTCCTCTTCCATAGAATCCAGTTGTCTGTCATTCACTTGGGGAGATGAGCAATATTTGACACCCCCATGGGGACTGTCTTTATTTGCAGAGGGCTTGAAGTCTTCTTGTTCTGCAGGAACAGTTTGAGTGGCTTCTTGGGTATAAAGGTCATGCATTGTTTTTTTTTTTTTTCTAGTAAAATAAATATGTCTGGGTGTCCCATGAGGAGAGGCAAATGTATAAGTTTCTCTTCATGAATTGGAGTGGTCCTGAAATTCTTCTCTTTAGAGATGGAAGGTGCTCTACTCTCTTGTTCTTTTGTTTTCTGACACCTTTTGGCAGATGAAGCATATCTGAGCAGTCTCTTTGATCAAGGGAATAGTTTGCAGCATACACATTCTCAATGGGAATCTTGAAAAATCTGTTTTGCTAGAGAGGTGCTATGTTGATTTATTATTATTATTATTATTATTATTATTATTATTATATTATTATTATGTAGATTTGGAAGGTGTAGTGTTATATCGGGGAGAGGGAAGACTTCTGAGACACT
Organism: Meriones unguiculatus; assembly: GCF_030254825.1. NCBI lineage: Eukaryota > Metazoa > Chordata > Mammalia > Rodentia > Muridae > Meriones > Meriones unguiculatus. Next base: position 8,048,109 of record NW_026843709.1, read on the forward strand.
CCCAATGAGATATTGAGGTCTTCACAGTGCCATGGCAGAAGCAGAAATAAAAAGGCACGCACTGGGCTCAGTTTTAAGTCTTGCACATGTCTTGTAAGAAATGGAATTACTTTCCCCTTTCTTGGAAGAATGGTAAACTTTTTAACCTTCATCTGACTGCACAAATTTTGATCTTATATACTTCTTCAAAATAGAATGTCTGGTGCCACCTTATGGGGATGGTGATGGTCAGCATCTGAGATCCTCTTTAGGAGATGTACAAGAACTAAAGGTCAATTCTGATTATGTTGTGAGTGACACACTTTTTCATTGAATAGGGGTAGAACTTGACACCTTTTTGACATACTTGGTGGAAGTGAGTCTACTTAAGAAAAACAAATATATTTTAACCCATTTAGTTCTGGAAAAGAATATCTGATAACCTCTTCAGGAAATTGCATATTTCTCAATATCCTTGTGGTAGAATTAGAAAGCCTGGGGCTTATTTTGGTGTAAGGGAATTCCAGACAGTCTTCATGAGCAGTGAGAGGAATAAATTCTCCCTGTGCACAGATGGACAGTCCCAAAAACTCTTTTGCAAAGGAAGGTCCTTCAGTTTCCTGGGTAGATAGCCTGAGTTCTAGAGGCCCTGCAGCTGGTTTACAATATCCCAGAGTTTTTTGGAGAGCTGTTGATGTTCCCAGAATATCTTCATCACATACAGAAAGCCCCAGCACAACTTCATGATATTTCAAAGATCCCTGAGTAACTGGCACAGATCGCACAGGTTCCAAAGTCTGTGAAATAGATTCTGAATACTTGCAATTGCCTTGGGTAGAAGACAAAGTTTCTAATGTCTCTAGAGTAAGTGATAATGTTAGCAGAATATACACTGAAGAAGGTGGAAGCCTAAGGGAACCTTGGGCAGATAGTTAATGTTCTATCATCTCATTGAGAACACATGATATTTCTAGACTGGTTGAATACATAGTGATGTTCTTACTTCCTCCAGGGAAGATTCAGAAAATGCAACATCTGCTGAGTCAGAAGAGGAACGTCCTAAAACCTCTTGTTTCAAACAATGTCCTACAACTTCTTGGGATGGCAAAGAGGGATGGGTGATCCCTAGAGTAGATGATGAAGAATCAGGAGATTCATGCATTGAAATAAATACAACAAGATGCCTTTGTGTAGACAATGACTTTCCTCAATCATTTTGCTGAGTTGGTGAATCTTAAAGAGTCACCTTTACACTAGAAGACATTTTCTGAAAACCTTGATCTATTAGTGAAGTTCTTAACAGTTCTATTTGATATGGAGCAGATTTCATAAACTCTTGGGCAGATGTGTAAGAGTCCAGTTTCCTGGGGCAATATTGTTGGTGCTACTATCCCTTGGCCAGATATGAAAGGCCCTACAGCACATGGAACATTTATCAGTGCCTCTTTAATAATTACTAAATTTATAGAAGATGTCAAAGATTCTAAAGCCCCATGAACAATTGGTGAAAGCCCTGGGGACTTTGTGCTGAGAGCAATTGTCCCACTCTTTCTTGGGTAAATGACAAATTTTCTGCATTCCAAATCCTGAGGTGATGGTTGTCTTAGAGGCAGTTGGGCAGGTGTAGTCATTTGCACCTGCCATTTTGGTAAGCAATGTACCAGAGAATTTGTCCAGATGACTTCATTCCCAGAGACTCTTGGGAAGTTGGTGTAAGTTGCAGAAAATCTGGTGCATTGATGAACATTCTAGAGCCTTCTTTGAAGATGTGAGAGTCCTAGATCATTTTGACAGGACAGTGCAGGGCTCACCACATTGCAGAGGGTAGAAGTGAAAAGTCCTGGAGATCCTGAAGCAGATAGCAAATTTGCCAGAGGCCACGAGCTAGATAGAGAAGTTTTGAGTTCCCCATGGAGAGATGGTGGTAGCAATTTAAATGGTCCTTTGAAAAATTGGCAAAATCCCACACTTTCCAGGGAAATAGACATGAGTCCTTGATCATCTTGAGTGTATGGCAAATATTTGATATTGCCCTTCAAAGCAGGTGAATATTACAGAGCCCCTTGGGGAGATGTGCATGTTCTTTGACACGGTTCAGACAGGGGAGATCTCTGATACTTTGAGACTGTTAGAGATGCTCCTAAATCCATTTGGGCCTCGGAAGAAAATCCTAGAGTCAATAAAGGAGATGGTGATGTTCCCAATCTCCTTGTTGAAGATTGGATGTATCTAGACTGTCTCTTGCACAGGTGGAAACTCATAGAGACCTCTTGGAAGACAGGAGAGGTTTAACAGCTTCATGAATGGCTAACAAATGTCTTGAAATAACTGTAACAGATACAGATATTTCCCAAGACCCTGAGGCAGATGATGTAGGTTCAAAAGCCCCTTGTCCAGATAAAGAGATTACCATGTGCCCCTTTGAAGAATTTGTAGATTCCTTAGTGATTGAAACAGATGGCCATGTATGTTGAATCTTTTGGAAAGATGGAAAACACCCAAGAGATCCTTGGGAAGAAAGAGACAATCCTATAGGCCCTTGTGCAGATAAAGAAATTGACACATGATCTCTGGAAGATGTCATAGGTTCCAAGGAGGGTGAAGCTGTTCAATCTGCTGGTTGAAAACAGACTGCAAAGACACAAGAGGATGCTGGCAAGAAGGACAAGGTCCTAGAGTACCTTGTGGAGGTGGACAGGGATCAACAGTGGCTTCTCTGGATACAGAAAATTCCAAAACACTTTGAGATGAAAATAAGGAACTCAAGGTTGCTTGCACAGAATGGAAAGTTCTCCAGGAACTTTTCCATGTCCTGCGTGACTTACAGCAGCTTTAGACTTTTTTCCATACCTGGAAAATATGAATTCCTGGATGAATATCGTGGAAGATCCCAGCATTGTAGAAGAGATTTTAGAGACCCTTAGGTCAATTTCATAGTTTCTCCCATCTTTTTGGCATGTTGGGTATAACCCTGAGACAAGGGAGTAGTTGGTGATTGTGCAACTTTACTCTGTGCTCAAGAGGACTGTGTGTCTCTAACTGGTGTGTATTTTGGAGCGTTGAATGCACTTGGGCATATGGAAAGTGTCTGAGAGTCCTGTGTGTATAAGTGGGCAGTCCTGGATTAACTTGTGCAGATAGGTGGAAAGCTGCAGATCCTTGAGTACAATGAGAAGTTACTTGAATCCCATGTGCTAAGGTCATAAGTCTCAAAGGCTCTGGAGCACAAGTTTGATATACTGAAGTTGCTACTATTGATGGAGAATGCTCCAAATTCCCTTCTATAGATAATGATTGTGTATGACTCCTCTGTATAGATTGTTGTGTTTCTAGTACACCAGTGGAAGATAACAGAGAATATTGACTTCCTGTGGAAGATCTTGAATGTTCCAAAAAGGTCTGGGGAGATATTTTTAATTCTAAAGGATCAGAACCAGTGAATGGTGGTACTGAATCACCAAGAGCATGTGCTAAAGGTCCCCTTGACACAATGTTGAATGGTCAAGGCTCTCTAGAGCCTGAGAGAGAAGGATCCATTTCTATGTTTTCTCTGACATGTGACAATTGCCCAATGTTTGTTTGTCTAGAGTGTGACATTTCCAGACTGTTTGAGGAAGAATCCAAAGAATCACAATTCTCTTGGAGGATTAAAAATGGACGCAGGGTGCTCTCTGCACATATGGATATTTCCTGTGGCCCACCTACAAGTAGGAAAATTAAGAAGTTTTCTGCGAACCTGTAACACATGCAGCATATATCCCAGTCCCTGGGGAAAATGACAAAGAACCTAGAGTATTTTGTTCAGATAGGGAAGGGTCAACAAATATTGGAAGAGATGATGGATGCTGATGAGGATGTGGGGCTGACTGATAAGTTCTTTGAGGTATCTGGAAAGAAACACAAAGTTTTATAGTTCCTTGACTTGAGAGTGATGCTGATTAGAGAGTCCCTTTTAGAGATAAAGAGTCCCAGAGGCTTTGAGAGAAAATGAGCATGTTCTACAGGCCCTTCTGCAGCATTTGAGTTTCTTAAATTCCCTTCTGCAGATAAGGAAATTCACAAGGATTTCTCTCAGATGCCAAAGACACTAAGAGCATCTGTGTATTTTGCGTAGACACCAGAGGTGCTAGAGCTGCAAAGGTCTCATATCTGGTTCTGCAGATGGAGACTGTTCCAGTATAGCTAGGGAAGATAAGAAATGCACACCAATGTCAGCAGCAATGGAGAAGAGCATAGAGTTCCTTGTGCAGATTTACATAATTTACATAATTTCTTACTTACTGCTGGTAAGTGAGATCACAAAGATGCTTGAGCAGATTTCAAAGATAGTGAAATTGTATGTGCTGATGCAGGAAGTCTTGCATCATGGCCAGGAATGGATTTGAACCTTCCAGTGGTACATTTTGCAGATCCAGAACCTTCTACAGTTCTTGGAAAGAAGATAACTGTTGAGGAGTGCTAAAAAAAAAAGGTTTGCATGTTTCTAGTATTTTGGAGAAGATGTTGACATTTTTAGAGAGCCTTCCTCAGACTGTGCTGTATGCTCCTTTGCCTGGGATGACATTGAAATTTTCAGAATATCCTGGGCTGAGAACAAAGTTGCTAGAGTCCCTGGAGTACACAGAGGATGTTCCTGAGCACCAGGTAGACATGGTGAATGCTCTTCAAGCCCTGGTGAGGGGATGGCACATTCCTGAGATTTTTTTTGCTAGATAGAAATGGTCTGGTAAGCCTTGGTGAAGATGATGAGTTCGGTATTGTGTTTTGGGGAAATGGGTAAAGTTTCAGAGCCGCTTGTTGGCAGTTAAATATTTTGAATCCTTTTGAGAACATGACACAGTTCTTACACCCTGTTCAGATGTGGCTAATTTTAGAGATCATTGAATATATATGGAAGGCACCAGAGCCCCTCTCAAAGATAAACAAGATCTTGGAATCCCTCCAGCCAATAAGGATATTCAAAAAGACTTTGGAACAGATGGCAAAGTCGAAAAAGCACCTGGAGATTTTGTGTAGACCATTGAGGTCCTGGATTTGACATCAAATGCCCCATAGACTTCCCCACAGCTGTGGAGTCTCCTGATGTAGCATGCACAGATAAAAAATGCCTCCCACTGGGCCAGGAAGATGGAGAAGATCCTAGAGAGTCTAGGGAAGATTTGGACATTTTCAGAGTCAATTCTGCTGATAGGCAATGTCCCACAAGCTCTTGACCAGATTGAGAAGAGGATGGAGTCAATTTGTCAAATGCAGATAGACCCTTAATCTATGCAGCTGATGGGGATGCACCTGCTGACTCTCTGACATGTGGAAAATTGTTGTATTTTTCTGAAACTGCTCAATAAGGTGCTGAGGGTTGTGGAGCCCTGTCACATTCATCTGACCGTGATATATGCACAATAGCCTGGGTTAGATTAAGAATTCTCTGGGTTGATTGTAAGGTGTTAGTCAGTCTTGGCCAGATGATAAATATTGTGCAGATCCTTGGGTCAATGCATGTCCTCCAGGTTCTGTACAGTATGATTGCAAATCTGCTCTAGAACCTGGGTCAAATCGAGAAGATCTCACATCTTCTCCCACACTTGCGAAATGGCCCAAGGTACTCTGGGTTTGTTTGCATTTTACCAAACCTCTTGTTGAATGTGCTGAATATCCTAGAGGGTTTTGGCATGATGACAAAGAGCTATGCACAAGCAAAGTTCTCTCTGTATTTCTGGAAAATTCTTTAGTCTATTGAGAAGATAATAAAGGCTCTACAACCTCATAGGCAGATAGTGGATGTTTTTGAGCACCTGGTGCAGGTGGTGAATGTTGCACCTTCTATGGGGTGAAGAGTAAATATTTTTGAGATTGGTTGCTAGACATGAAAGATCCAGTAGCCCTGGAAAATATACTGAATATTGTCCTATATATCGTGTTAATGAAGAAAGTTGCTGACCCTCTTGGAAGAAGTTTTGTGTTTTAAAACATTTTGAGAAAATGGCCCAGTTTCAACATTGTCTTCTTCAAGTGTGGACCATTTCAGAGACCCTGGAACTGATAATGAAGGTCCCACACCAAGATGGGGTGTTGGCCAAGATGCCAAATTTCCTTCTGCATGCAAGGAAAATTACAGGGGACCTGGGGCAGGTGTGGAAAAATCTAATTTTTGCTGTGCACTGTCCTTACAACCTAGAGTCTCTGAGTAGAAGCCAAATGTTCTTCAGTTTCCTGTGCTGTTACAGGAGGTCCCAATGTATCTTTTGCATTACACAAAATGGGTTGAGGCACCAGAGTAGTTGGTGATAGTTCTAGGGAATCTTGTGCTGGTGCATTCATTTCAAGGGTCCTTTTTGAATATAGGCAAGTTCCCATAGCTTTTTGCAAAGATAGGGGAGGGCCTGCACTTGCATGTGTTAGTGAGGAAAGTACAAGAATCTCTTGAACATGGGCCCATGTTCCTGTAGAACTTGGGACACATGGGACCATTCCCCAAATACCTGAGTCTAAAGACAAATGCTTATGTGTGCACTCTGCAAGCAAGGAAGGTGCCAGTTTTCTCTTTGGAAGTTGATGAATGTTGTAAATACTATTGATTTATGTGGTGAAGTCTCCAGAGTTCCCTTAATAGGTATGCAGTTTGCTAGGAAGTAAACGTTCTACATCCCATGGGATGTATAAAGAATTCTCATGAGATCCTTGGTCATATTGTAAATGCCCTGTAAGTTCTGAAGGAAATATCAAAGGTCATGTAGTCTCTTGGACTGATGGAGAAGTATCCTGAGAATCTACCATGTATGACAAGTGAACTAGTTTCCTTTGGAAAAATGCTGGATGTTCTAGAGAACCTGGAGTAGAAGACAAAGAGTTTTCTGGATCGGCATAGAATGTTCCAGGGTTCCTGGATTACATAGCAGAGTTGGGAAAAGCCCTTAAGTAATTTGGGAATGTTTTGGAGCACCTGGTACAAAGGATGGTTTAAAAATACCTGGGAAAGAAAAGAAAGCTTTCTTTTTATTTCTCTGTGTAGTTGAAGAAGGACTCAGAACCTTTGTATGAGATGGTGCATGTTTCAGCATTCCTTGCAGAGATAGAGAATTTCTAGGAGACTTCTGAAAAAGCGGAAGTTTTCATGAGTCTGTGGTCAGATGGCAAATTTTCTAAAGTCCTTGTATCAGATAGGGGCTGCCCCAGAGCCTCTTGAGGAGACAATGTTTCTCAGCTGCTTGTATAGATGGAATCATTTTAGGCTTCATATAAGTATGAGAAACAAATCCCAGAGCCCCCATGGTACAAGCTAGAGCTCTACCATCTCCTGCCCTGATAGAGGCTCTTCCAGATTATTTTCTTCTGTTTGAAATTGTATGCCTTTCTTTGGATAGAGGCCAGAAGTTCTAGGAAATCTTGTGCCAGTGGCCACATTCCAAGAGCCCTTTGTGAAGGTAGCATAGGTGCCAAACCCCCTTGAAAATTTAGAGAAGTGCCTGAAGTCACTGGAAGTAATGGAGAATGTACCAGACTGTGGAGCAGAATGATATGTTACTCATTTCTTTGAAAGAGATAACACTTCCACAGGCACTACTACAAGTTTCAAATACTCATGACCCTTTTGGGAAGATGGGTGATTTTCCACACCACAATGGGAAGATTTAGAATGTTCTAGAGACTATTGGTTAGATGCTGAAGGATCCAAAATCTCTTGAGACCATATGGATAGTTTAAGAGGCCCTTGGGCAGAAAGCAAATATTCTAGATCCCTTGGTCCAGATTGAGTAGGCTCCAGAACACATTGATGAGATGATGGTTTCTCCCCACACCTTTTCGGTGATGACATGGTGTTCTTAATAGAGTTGGCTACTGTAGAATGTTTTACTGCCTGTTCTATAGTGGTCTATAATCTCCTCTGGGAAATTTTCAATGGCCTTGGGATACCTAGTGTCAATCTCAGAAATTCTAAAACGTCTAGGATGGGTGGAAAAGGATCCAGAATTTAATGGGCAGATAGAAAAAATTTCAGAGGCTCTTTTTTAGGTAGCAAAGATTCTGGAGGTCATGGGCTAGCTACAGAAGGTTCCTCAAACCCTGGTGCAGATACTGGTTCTTTTGAATTTTCTAAGGAAAAGAACAAAGATTTTTCAGTTTCCTCTTTTCAATGGCAAGTCCTTAAGTCATCTGTGACAGATGGTGAATGAGGTACTTGACCTTGGGCAGATAGAGAAATTTTACTATCCTTTTCAGGACAAGTTGAAAATTTGATGGACCCTAGAGGAGAATGCAATTTTTCTAAAGTCTATTGTGCAGATTTGCTCATTCCTAGAACCATTTGATGAGACAGCAAAAATATTGTCATCTTCATGTCCTGATGGAAAATTCCAACCTTCACCTGACTATAATGCTTAGATACTGAGGTCTCAGAAGATGGAAAAAGTGCTACGGTTCCTGATGAAGATTTAGACAGATTTATCATATCTTCTATAGAGAAAGAAGATATGGACGTTCCATATCCCCAGCCCCTGCTGTAGATGCCAACTGTGCTAAAGAAACTTGATCAGATGTAGATGATCCCACTATCCCTTGTTCAGATATAAGAGATTCTCACAGGTCTTGAGCACAAAGGGGAAGGTGATGGGGTATGATTTAGCAATGAGGAATGATACCCTGGTGCAAATGAAGAAAAGTCTGTAAATACTAGACTAGATTGAGAAGATCCTACAGCCTTACCTCAAGTTGACAGATCACGAAGAAAATTCTGTTTGCTAGTAGTTGTGCATTTCCTATGGAATTAAAGGAATGTTCTACATCCTCTATCAAAGATGGCAAATGAAACAGTCTGTTGGGAAGGTGTTTAAATTTGAAATGGCCCTTTGGTTGCTAATCAAGGTCCTCAGGCCTGTGGGTTAGATGGAGAAGGTTGCAGTGCATCTGATGCACAAGGTGACCATTTTACACCTTCTGTGGCAGATAACAAAGAATAATGAGATTCCTTACCAGATGAGAAAGTTCCCAAAGTCTCTGTGGGAAAGAGTGAATGTGGATCAGAGGGCAGGATTACTTTCTCTACTGTTCCTATAGGAGAAGTAGGGGGTGAAGAAGTAGGAGGTGTCAAGGCATTTTGAGGGATGAATTTTTTTTAATGTACCTTTGGTGGGTTTTGACAGTTCCAGAGCCCCTTGTGTAGAAAGAAAAATCTTCACTGCTTCATGGAAGGGTGACTACAATTGTAAGGACCCTTTTCCCAATAAGAAATTGTCTAAAGACATTGGGGCAAGCTTCATTAATCCTAGAGTTTCTGTTGCTTAGGGTGAAGATTCCACAACCCCCTCAGCACATTGTGAATGCTCTGGTGTCTCATTTGTTAATGAGGAAAGTCTCATATGTTTTAATGCATGTGACAAATATTCTAGAGTCACTGAAATATGTGGGTTAGATTCCAGAAAAATCTGTGAATGTGTTCCAGTTCTTGTCCCAAGAATCCCAGCTTGTCAGACTGGAAAGATTCCAGATTTCATAGTGAAAAAGGCTCAACATATTTTGAGATTTTTTGGAGCATTAGTGCATGACCCAGAGACACAGGTGCAGATATAAATAGCAACTGCTTTGGGCTCTTTAGCAGTTTGCCTGTGTTCAAGATCCATTGGAGCAGATGAAGAGGTTTTCAGACCACCTTTGTCATGACCAACTTTTACCATATTAGAGTTAGATGACAACTTTTCAAGAGTATCTTCGGCAGATGTCAAGCAGTCTTGAGATCCCTGGTTAATTTGGGAATGTTCAAGGGTTCCTATATTGGGTCTCAAATGTTCTGGAGTCTCTTGGGTAGAGAGTGGAATTTGCAGGGGCCCTGTAGCAGATATAGATAGCGTTTGGGGCTCTTTGGCAGTAATTGTATGTTTAAGATCCCTTGGAGAAAATAAGGAAGACTGCAGACCACCTGTGGCAGAACTCTCTACAAACTGCCAGTGAAAGGGAAAACTTTCAGCTGGTGCTCATGCAGATGTCAAACATTTATCAGTTGCCAGATACTTTTGGGAATGTTTAAGAACTCCTACAATGGAGGGAAAATGTCCTAAAGCATCTTTGGCATATTTGATATGTCCTATAGCTCATTGGCAAGAACCAGGGTTTATCGGATGCACTTCACCAGCTTCTAAGGGACTGATAGTCACTTTTTCTAAGCTGGACACTCCTTGATCTCTTTAGGCAGACAGGGAATGTCCCACAGCCTTCGAAGCAGTTGGCAAATATCTGAGACTTTTTGCACAGGTAAGGAAATTCCCACAGGATCCTAACCAGACAGCACAGTTTCTTGCAACTCTAAGGCACCTGTGAAATGTCTTGCAGATCCCAGAATAGGTAAAAATATTCCCTATCCACAACTACTGAGGGCAGTATTCCTAAGATCCCTTGGGAAAAAATGGAATGTTCCATATCACCTGGACCAGGTAGAGACTGCTGTGAAGATGAAGAATATCCCACTGCTCCTTCTAAAACGTCTAGGATGGGTGGAAAATACCAGCATTACTCTGAGTAGCTGGGAAAAGTTTCAGAGGGCTTTGCAAAGACACTAAAGATCCTTTAACAGCAGTTGAGCATGAAGAATGTTTTATTTCCAGAGGCCTGATCAGGGACGAAATGTCCTGAAATCCCTTTTGCTATTAAGGGATGTTTCAGTTTCTCCGGGAGGTGGAGCCAATGTCCTGAATATCCTAGTGAAGATGGAAATCTTTTCCTGAACCCTTTGGGGAGATTGCAAAGATTGTATTTTTCCCTGGGCCTATTGGAAACAACACAGATGTTTTGGGGCAGTAGTGAGTGTTTCCATGACTAAGCACATATGGTGAAGTTCTTAGGTACACCTTATTAGATGCTGATCTTACTGGAGACGTGAGCGAAGGTTATAAATGTTCTACAGCAAAAAGATAGGAAGCAGAAGGGTATTTAGATGCTCTGGAGGATACAGAAAATGTGAGGTACTCTTGTGGTATAAGTCCTAGAGGTTTTTGTACACATGTGGACTTTCCCTCAGACCCAGGTGCAGACAGGAAGATTCCTTAACTCCTAAGTCAGATTTGGAAAGTGATGGAGCACTTTTAGTTAGGGGAAAACATAGTGGAGTGCTTGATAGAAGTAAAAAATTTCCCTGAATCTCCAAGGAAGATGTTAAAATTTCTAGACCCTTTAAAGGCATGGACACAATAGACCCTGGAGCCTCTTGGAATGATATTGATTGTCCAAGAGGCCCTTGGGAAGATTGGAAACCTTTCACAGCAGTTTGACTAGATGTGGAACATTTGATGGGCTTTTGGAAAGGAATAGAAGGTGTGTGATTCTCCTGTGGAGGAGTTGTGGCTATTGCTGTTTCTTTTGAAGCAGAAGATAAGTTCAAACTTTTTGCAAAGGAGAGATTTGCTGAAAGTGTCGTTCTTGGCTGGGAAAGTTATGAAGTTCACTGGTTCTAAAGGATCAACTCTTAACCTCTTTTTGATATAAATGATATGTCTGGAACCTACTTAGGAAAGGTAAGAATGCATAATTTATCCTCCCCTGACAAGGGTTATTCACAAAACACTTCTTTGTAGATGAGGAAGATTGTACAGCACTGTCTTTGGATATGTTAGATCTTAGGGCCTCTCCCTCAGGTGGGGAACATGTTGAGATATCTTGGGCATATATGCAAGTGTTGACTGTGGCTTCAGAATGAGGGTAAGTTAATAGAGCTTCATGTGTAGGCTTGGCCTTTCCTAGAGCTTCATGGGCACATGTATGAGGTCTAAGACACTTGTGAACAAGTAGGGAGTTTATTATACCTCCTTGATTACTTGTGGAATTTCCAAGAACACTTCCTTCAGATAAGGAAGTTAAGGATGACTTTGGATTATAGATGTCAGGTTCCAGAGGCAGCTGGACAGACAAATGAGATTCCAATGACCTTTTGGTACATAAAGTAGGATTCACAGACTTAGGAGAATGTGACAAGATTAGTGGAGATAGTTGTGGGTATGTGGAAAGCTTGACATCCCTTTGGACAGATGGGGAAGGGTCTATATCCTCTTCTATATTTATAAGAGATTGTTGATTCTCTTGGTAATATAGGGAATTGCCCACAGACTCCTGTAAATTTTGGGAAGCTCCTATGTGGATTTGTCCTCTGGTAGAATCCTAAGAATCCCCTTATTAAGATGTGCAGGATGCTGTAGTGTACTCTTGTGAACATGAGTCCCTTCCCATAGCCCATTTGTCATGAATGGGTGTAACCAAAACTGTGTGGGTAAACAGGATATGTCCTAAAACATCTTTTGTAGATGTGCCACATCCAAGAGCCACTGCTAAATGTGTGGACTAGGCATGATCCCCTTTTGTAAATATATCCTGTCCCACAGTCCCTTTCTGAGATTGGGTAGTACTCAGAGGGTCTGGAATTGGTTTTTCATGTCCTAGTAACTCTGGTGTATATTTAGGAATTCCAAGAGCCTGTTTGACATTTGAAAAGATTTCTAGAGACTACTGGGGTGGTTGGGAAGGTTGGATTCTCTCAGCCCCATCCCCCAGAGATGTAGAACCTGCAAGGCTGTCTTGGAGTTTTTTGTCATATATCTGTCTGTTTTGGGAGTGCTGACAAGTCAAGAGGACCTTTTGGCTTGTGGGCAATAATTGAAGTCCTCTTGGTCTGATAGGGACCCTGTCTATTCCCCTTGCTCAGAGGGACCATTTCTCAATTTCCTCCTTAAATAGAAAAGTCCATTCTCCCTTTTCATAGCTGGTTTTTTTTGAATCTGCATTCAGGGGGAAACACAGGTTTGGAAATATTTCTTTGATGCTTTTCTGTAGATGTGGACAATCGTAGATCCAACTTGACAGAATGGGATGGACTCAGAACCACTGGGTAAGATGGTGAAGTTGATAGATTCCTTTATGTGTTTACTGAAAGCACAAGAATTGCTTGGGCAGACTAGGGAGATCCTCCGACCTCCTGTGTATATGTGGAACTCTCAAGATCCCATTCTGAAAAGGGCAAAGGTCCTTCATTTGGTGATGTACATGGGGAAAATTTTATTTCTGCTTGTGCATGTTTGAGCAATGAGGGTCTCCTTTGGGAAGCTGTGCTTGGGTTTAGGCTCTTTTGGTACATTAGAGATGCTCTGAGAATATTCTCTAATGATGGAAGGCTTTTAAAGCCGTCTTGGTTTAATTGGGAAATTCTGACACTTCCTTGGTCAGCAGGGTCAGGACCCAAGTTCACTTTATTAGAAGTGAATTGCATAGTGTCCTTTTTGGGAGAGGGGAAACATATTTTGGTAGAGAAGGATCTTTTTAAACCCCCTCTGGAAGAGGAGGCATATATTAATAAGTCCCTCCAGCACAAGGGAGATGTTTTTTGAACTTCTGGGCATATTTTAAATGCCCCTGAGTCCCCTGAACACATTTTGTTAATCCCAGGACTCCTTGGGTGGTTATGGACAATTCTTGAGCCCCTTGGGAAGAAGTGCAGGATCCCAGAGCCCCTTGCTTAGATAGGGAAGGCTTTAGGGACGCTTGAATATGTGGAGAGATTACAAGTTCATGCTGATCAGTGGAAGAATAAGCTGAAAATTGCACAGCCACTGAGTCCACCGGTTCTTCTACCACAGAAGACAATATCAGACTTTTTTTCACCTTCTCAGGCATATGCAAAATAGATGAGGCCAGTTTCTTTTTGGTGGCAGGCTCTAAGGCAGATGGACATGTTTCCCTGTTCAGTGGCTTACTTCTGCATTCTGGAACCTTGAAAGGATTTGGAACTTTCTTTTGCTTGATCTCTTTCAGTTCCTTCATGGTGTTCTGGGATGTTTTACTGTGTAAAGTCTTTAGAAGATCTTTGAGGCACCACAGGGTCTCTGCACTAAAAGTTTTGGTTCTATTGAATCTCTGGCCTTCATAAGGTTTTGAGCAGCTGGACTTATGCCTAGTTGGGAGAATGGTGCCTGCAGTTGAAAATTCCAGATGTTTTTGCTGCTTAAGTACTTGCCCCATTGGAGTGAGGGGTCATACTCAAGTTAGGGCAACATGAGTGGTGTTCAGGCCATGGAGTTTGGGGGACACTAAAGGCCATCCCAGGCCATGTAGGCTGGGTAACATTGAAGAAGTTTCCAGGCCATGGAAGCTGGGTGTACTGGGATTTAAACTTAGAAATGAACCCCAGGGCTGAGGCTTTCTGGCCTGTCTAAATATTCACAGTTTTGAATATTTAGGCTATATGGAAATTGAGTAATCAGTCCTCATGCCACTTCCTATGTTCTGGTGAAAGGATATGGGGGTGGGTAAGTGAGAGTAGAGCACAGTTAGGGGAAACAGGGACAAGGATGGAGGAGTGGGCAAAATGAAGAGAGCAGGAAGGGAACTACGACCAGGATGCAAATTGAGTAAAATATAATTAAATATAAAACAAGTTCAAAAAAGTTACTTGAGATAGAAATAGGAAAATTGGCCACTAGCTCCCACAAGGGGCAGCGAATGTACTTGCCAAAGATGATTGGCAGAAAGCAGTGGTAAGCATTAATCAGTTAGAAGAGCAGCTCTACTCTCTGAGATCTGTGAACCCATCTGGCGGGAACTGGTCACAGAACTCAACTCAAGTGACCTTTGGCCTCACTAGTCAAGTAAAGCTCGAGGGAAGCACTTAGAATATGTGTCTTCTGGCCTGCATGTGAAAGTCCTCTTCTGTCTCACCTGGTGATTTTTTTTTAAGGAGCAGCAGGGCCAACATGCAAGCTTTCTGAATGAAGAGATGCTGAGGATCCACTTCCTTATGGTCATGAGAGTTAACTAATCTGGTGCTCATGGTCACAGTACTGGATGAAGGATTGTGGAAAGAGCAACAGGACTAGTACTGGCATAGGGTGCTTACAAGACTATGCTCTCAAGTCACTTTTGCACCAACACGATCTGCTGCAGTTTTGAAATGGTACCTGTTAGAGCCTCCTAATTGAATGAGAAAGGCTGACCCAGATTTTAGTTTCTTAGAGACTTTTGGTTAGCCAACAAGCTTCTTATAGTGCTGGAGAAAGAACAATAAAGTATAGGATATGTGGAATTGATATTAAAAAAGGCCATTTTTCTCTAATGGTTGATCTAAAATTTTCTGGGTAAATTTGTGACTACTTCTGTGAACAGCTTGTGCCTTCCTGTATGCTGAATGACATCTGGAGATTCCTTAATAAGACTTACTGAAATTTTATTATATGTAAATATTTATCATAAGTATGGTAGAAAGAATATTTATAATCCCCTTATAGTACAGATACTACTTGATTTAAGTTCACAGATTCAGAACACAGACACAGTTGACTCCTGAATGTAACCCCTATGGACTTAAACAATTGTTTTGGTATATCATGATTTATATATTAGGTCCCTATAAAATTGACACATTTTGATTGCTTTTAAAGGTTGATTTGATGTCCCTGAAGGCACGGTAGGGCTAATGGCTCATATAAATGATTCTGCATGGCTCACTTTCATGCCAATGCTGCATGTGCACAATTGTTTCACATAATGATTGTTGAAACACTTAGTCCAGTTGATGATTCGAAAGGTCAAAGAATATTAGTCGATAACACTGACAGTGTAAAAGATTTCTTTTTTTTCGGGTTTTTTATTCAGTTTTTTAATAATTTCATATATGTATATATATATATAATTCACTGGTTACTTACTTATCATGACAGCCTTATCTTCTTTCCTCATTCCCTTCCAATCTCACTCGCCTTCCCTTATCTCCTCCCTGTCCCCTTCCTAGTCCACTAATAGGGGTGTTCCTCCTCCAATTTCATCTGACACTAGCTCATGAGGTTTCTTCAGAACTGGCTGAATTGTCTTCCTCTGTGGCCTAGCAAGGCTGCTCCTCCTTATGTTTGGCTGGGGTGGAGGTCAAAGAGCCAGTCAAGGTTTTATGTTAAAAATAATTCCTGTTCCCCTAACTAGGGAATCCACTTGGAAGCTGAGCTAACATAGGCCACATCCAAATATGGGTTCTTAGTTATATCTATACAAGGTCCTTGGTTAGAGAAACAGGCTCATAAAATACCACTGTGGAGGTCAAAGAGCCAGTCAAGGTTTTATGTTAAAAATAATTCCTGTTCCCCTAACTAGGGAATCCACTTGGAAGCTGAGCTAACATAGGCCACATCCAAATGTGGGTTCTTAGTTATATCTATACAAGGTCCTTGGTTAGAGAAACAGGCTCATAAAATACCACTGTGCCCTGATATATCTGGTACTTGTGGAACTCCTGTCCTCTCTAGGTCATACTAACTCCTTCTTCTTTCATATGATTCCCTGAAATATGATGAAGATTGGTTATGTATCTCACCATTTGCTTTGATACACTACTAGGTAGAGTCTTTTAGAAGCCCTTTGTGGTAGGCTTCTCTACTGTTACTTGTTTTCTCCTATTTCCAATGTCCATTCCATTTGTTTTTCTAAGTCAGGATTGATCATAGGACTCCGGGTCCTCTTTCTTGTTTATCTTCCTTTGGTGTACAGATATGAATCTGTTTATCCTATTTTATAGGTCTAGTTCCCAATTATAAGTGAGTATATACTGCGTGTTTTTCTACTCCTGGGATACTTCACTCAGGATGATCTTTCCTAGATCCCACAATTTGTCTGCAAATTTCAAGATTTCCTTGTTTTTAATTGCTGAGTAGTATTCATTATGTAAAAGTACCACAATTTCTGTATCCATTCCCCCTTGATAGATGTCTTTGTTGCTTCCATGTTTTGGCTATTATAAATAAAGCTGCCACATATATGGTTGAGCAAATGTCCATGTGTACTTGAGCATCTTTTGGATATATGCCTAGGAATGGATAGTTGGATCTTGAGGAAGCAGTACTCATAATCGTATGAAAAAGTACAGATTGATTTCCAAAGTGATTGTACATGTTTACATTCCCACTAGCAGGTTAGCAAGGTTCCCTCTTTTCCACAACCTCTACAACATGTGTTTTCACTTGAGCTTTTGCTTTTAGCCATTCCAATGGGTATAAGGTGAAATCTCAGTATCATTTTGATTTGCATCTCTCTGTTGGCTTGGGAGCATCTCTGTAAGTGTTTCTGTGCCATCCTATATTCCTCTACAAAGAATTCTGTGTTTAGCTGAGTACCCCCTTTTTTAATTTTGCTTGATTTATTGCTTTTTGACTTCTTTAGTTCTTTATATATTCTGAATATCAGCCCTCTGTCAGATATAGGTTTGGTGAAGATCCTTTCCCAGTCTGTAGGCTTTTGTTTTGTTTTGATGACAGTGTGCTTTGCTTAACAAATGCTTTTAAGTTCCTGTGCCTTTGGTGTTTTGTTCAGGAAGTTGTCTCCTGGGCCAATGTGCTCTAGGCTCTTTCCAGCATTTTCTTCTAACTGATTTAGAGTATCTGGATTTTGTATCTTTGTTCCACTTGGACTTTACTTTTGGGCAGGGTGTTTAATAAGGATATACTTTCATTTTTTTCTGCATGTAGACATCCAGTTGGAGCTTCACAATTTATTGAAGATGCTGTTGTTTTTCCATTGAATGGTTTTGGCCTCTTTCTTAAAAATCAATTATTCATAGGCATGTTGGTTTATTTCTGGGTCTTTTTTTCAGTTTCATTGATCTACCCTTCTGCTTCTATGCTAATACCAAGCAGTTTTTATTTCTTGCTCTGTAATATATATTGAGGTCAGGGATGGAGATAACTCCAGATGACCTGTTGTTGTACAGAATCATTTTGGAAATTTTTTTTCCCATATAAATTTGATAATTTTTCTTTCAAAGTCTGTAAAGAATTATATTGGTATTTTGATGGGGATTCCATTGAATCTGTAGTTGGCAGAATGGCCATTTTCTCTATGTTAACCCTATTGTTCCATGAGCATGGGAGATTTCCATCTTCTGATATTTCCTTCAATTTCTTCAGAGACTTGAATTACATTTTTTTAAGGAGGAAATTCTCCTGCTGGGTTAGTCATCCCAAGGTACTTTATGTTATTAGTGGCTTTTATGAAGGGTGTTGTTTCCATCATTTCTTTCTTGGACCTTTTTTCTTGGGTGTACAAGAGGGCTTCTGATTATTTTGAGATAATTTTGTATTCAACCACTTTGCTGAAGGTATTTGTCAGCTGAAGGAGTTCTCTGGTTGAATTTCTGGGGTCACTCATATGTACTATCATGTTATCTGAGAATAGGAAACCTTTGACATATTCCTTTCCGTACTGTATACCCTTGGTCTTATTTTTTTACTTTTCTTACTGCTCTTGCTAGGACTTCAAGTACTGTGCTGAAGAGAGTGGCAGCCTCTTCATTTCTGTGATTTCAGTGGGACTGATTTAAGTTTCTCTCCTTTGAATTTGATGTTGGCTAAAGGCTTGATGTATATTGCCTTTACTATATTTATGTATGTGCCTTGTATCCCTGATCTCTACAAGAATGAATGGGTGTTGGATTTTGTCAAATGATATTTTGGCATATACATAGATGATCATGTGATTTTTCTCCTTCAGTTTGTTTATATGGTGGATTTAATGATGGATTTCTATTTATTCAACCACCCTTGAATGCTTGGGATGAAGCCTACTTGGTCATGCTGGAGGGTATCTTTTATTTGTTCTTGGATCTCCTTTGCAAATACTTTATTGAGTATTTTTGCATCAATGTTCACAAGAGAGATAGGTCTGAAATTCTCTTTGTTTTAAGTCTTTGTGTACTTTAGGTATCAAGGTGACTGTGGCTTCACTGAATGAGTTTGGTTATGTTCCTTCTGTTTCTATTTGTGGAAATGATTGAAGAGAAGTGGAGTTACCACTTCTATAAAGGTCTGGTAGAATCCTGGGCTCAAACCATCTGGTTCAGGGAGTTGTTTTTGTTTTGTTTTCCTTTTGTTTTCTTTTGTTTTTGTTTTTGAGAGAGACTATTGATGACTTCTTCAATTTACTTGGGGGATATGCAGTTATTAAATTATTCTACCTGATTTTGACTTTAATTTGGTATATGGAATCTACCAAGAAAATTGTCCATAATTTAGATTTTCAAATTTCATGGCATATAGGCTTTAGTAGTATGACCTAATGATTGTTGTGATTTCCTCCATGTCTGTAATTATGCCCCCTTCTCATTTCTGATTTTGCTAACTTCCATAGTTTCTCTCAGCTCCTTAGGTAGTTTGTCTAAGGGTTTGGCTATCTTGTTGATAGACAAGGACCAGCTCTTGGTTTCACTGATTATTTGAATAGTTTTGTTTCTATTGATTGATTTAAGCACTGAGTTTGATTATTTCCAGCCATTTGCTCCCCTTGGGTGTATTTGCTTCCTCTTCTTCCTCTTTTTCTTTTTCTTTTCTTTTTTTTTTCTTGTAGGGCGTTCAGTTCTGCCATTAAGTTGCTTGTATGAGATGTTATAAATTTCTCTTTGAAAGCAATGAGTGCTGTGAATTTTTTCTCTGAATACTGCTTTCATTGTGTCCCATACATTTGGGTATATTTTGCATTAATTTCCATTGAATTTTAGGAAGTCTTTAATTTCTTTCTTTATTTCTTCCTTAACCCAGCTCTCATTGAGTAGTAAGTTGATCAGTTTCCATGAGTGTGTAAGATTTTTGCTATTTCCATTGTTGTTGAGGTCTAGCTTTAGTTCATGTTGGTCAAATACAATACAGGGGATGTTTCAAACTTCTTGTATCTGTTGAGGCTTGGTTTGTGTCCAAGTATATGGTCTGTTTTGGAAAAAGGTTCCATGAAGGGCAAAAAAGAAGATGGTCTCTTTTGAGTTTGGGTAAAAATTTCTGCAGACACTTGTTAGTTCCATTTGAATTAGGCCCTCTTTAAGTACTTTATTTCTCTATTTACCTACTGTCTAGATTATCTGTCTCTTGCTGAGAGTGGGGTGTTCATGTCTCCCATTAATAAGGTGGTGGGAAGGATGTGTGATTTAAGCTTTAATAATGTTTCATTTTATCGATATAGGCACTTTTGTGTTTGGAGCATAGATTTTGAAAATTTTGTTGTTCCCATGGTGCATATTTCCTTTTATGAGAATGCAGTGCCCTTCTTCATTTTTTTTGATTACTTTAATTGCAAGTCTATTTTATTAGGCATTAGCAAAGCTACGTCCATTTATTTTGTGTGTGTGTGTGTGTGTACCATTTGTTTGAAAATAATTTTCCAGCCCTTTACTATGAACTAATGTTTATCTTAGTTGCAGAGGTGTGTTTCTTGGACGCATAATAATGTTGGATGCAGGTTGCACACCCATTTTGTTAGGCTGTGTTTTTTTATTGGAGAGTTGGTTCCATTGATGTTGATAGACAATAGTGACCAAAGAACATTAGTTCCTTTTATTGTGGAGTTGGTGGTCTTACTGTGATTCATTGCTTATTTTCTTTTATTTATTTATTTATTTTTGTAGGAAATTATCTGTGTCCTATGTTTTCTTTGGAATAGTTGTTTTCATTGGATTGGAGTTTTACTTCTGGAATCTCATGTAAATTTTTTACTCTGTAAAAATTAGTTAACTTAGTAAAACTTAGTTTTTCCACCAAATATTTTGTTTTCTCCATCTATATTGATTGAATTCTTTTCTAGAGATTTAGTGTTTTGACTACGATGTGAGGCAAGCAAGGGATTTTTATTCTGGTCTAATCTATTGGGTGTTCTATAGGCCTCATGTATGTTTATGGACATGTTTCTTTAAGTTGGGAAAATTGTCTTTAATGATTCTCTTGAAGATATTTTCTGGACCTTGGAGCCTGGAATCTTCCTTTTCATCAATTCCTATTATTCTTACATTTTGCCTGTTCATTGTGTCTTTGATTTCTTGGATGTTTTGTGTTTGGGAATTTTCCAATCTTCCTTTTCCTTTGAGGGAAATATCAATTTTTGCAAGTTTATCTTCAGCACCACAGATTCACTCTTCCATCCTGGTATTCTTTTAGTAATGCATACCTTGTGGTTCCTGATCTTTTCTGTAAGTTCTCCAGATCCAGGGTTTTCTCTGTTTGTCTTTTCTTTATTGATTCCAATTCTATTTTACACCTGGCACCATTTCCTTCATCTGTTTGAATGTGGCTTCCAGTCTCTGAATGATGATCTTTATTTATTTATTTATTTTTCTTTTGTCTTCTCTATATGCCACTAATTGTGCCACTTCTTCTGTCTGTACTTGTTTGGCTGTATTTCCCTGTGTTTCTTTGAGAGCTTTGTTCATTTACTTTTTATTTGCGTCCATCTCCATGATGTTTTCTATTTATATATCTAATAACTGGATGAGCATATCTTTAAACTCAGTTTCCTGTATTACTGATGAGTTGGAGTATCCATTGATTTGGTGAAATTGCTGATGAAGCCATGATGTCCTGAATTTTTTTGGATGTGTTCTTTCGAAGACCTCTGGTTCATTGCTTACTTGTAACCTTCACTGTTTTTTCTTGGATTCTGCAAATTCTGCCTGGTGCTCTCTTTCTCTGGTGAGAGAGGTTAGGTATTTGTGTTTCAGAATGTGTGTTTTTGGATCAGCTGTACCAGTGAGTGGAATGTCAACGGGCCCAGAAAGACAAAAGTGGGAAAGCTCCTGAGTGGAAGTGAGCCCTGAGGGACAGGGTGCTAGAGAATGTAGAGGACCTCAGTTTGAGGGAGGGGCTCCTTGCATCACCAAAAGGGTATCAGGTACCTAAAGTTTTTGCAAGTGCTGGTGAGGATAGCAGATGTGAATTCCTTGAGTATGTCAGTGACCTACTGACTACTTGTAAGAGGCTCTGAGATCTAGGAGCTCTTTTCCTAAACTCCACTGGTAGATCCACAGACCAGGGGATTCAAAGTCCCAAGAAACACTTTGTTTCCCACAGTGGAATTGTTGATGTGAAGGATCTGATGACTGGCTGCTAGCTTAGAAAAACCCAGGATCTTGGGCTCTGTGGGCAATTTAGGGTGCATTCATTCTCTCACAGGTCAAATTGTAAGGCACAGCTGTCTCTCCCATTCTCTACTGGCCAGTTTGGACCTGCCGAGTCAAATGTGGGAGGATGAACTCAGTCAACTCTGTGGGCCTGCGGCCACTGAACTAGCAATTACAGCTGCAGCTGCAGAATTGGAGTGTCCAAGTACCTTTTGGGAAGTCCACAGACCTAGGTGGCCAGGTGCCTGGTATAGCTGTGTGGTTTTGCAGTTGTGCTGGACATTGGTGGCTATACATCTGGCTATTTGTCGTGAGGGATTGCCACTATACATTCACTGGCTGGGAGGTTGTAAAGAATCCATATAGCCACTCTCAGACAGGGGATCAAGGAGGTACTGTGGATATGGACCCAGCAGGTGGGTAGAGCTGGCAGCTGCCACTGAGGAACCAGGATTTCCATCTCTTCTGTCTTGGTCTCCAGGCAGTGAATTCTGTGCACAGTATCACTGGTGCTGTGGTTATGTGGATAGGATTCCTCCAAGGAGAAGGAAGTCATGTAAAATGGAAACCCCCTCTCTGTTCACACCTGACCTGAATCTAAATGTTCTCTGCTCCTATGATGTCCCCTCTCTTTCAGGAAGCCACATGTTGATTTTCTGACACCAATTTCCCCTCCACTCTCCAATTTCAAAAGACTCTGCCTCTCAGAAACCTTGCCTGCTGGTTGCCTCTATCTTGGATCCCACCCACAGTGTAAAATTCAGGATACTGATGGAGATTTTATTTTTCTAACACATTATGTTTGCTTGGTACACACTTTGCCAGCTTTCTTTCAGCAGTTTTGTTTTCTGGATAGCTCTTTTGGGATATACAAAAGCATGAGCAAATCATTGGTTAGACTGAAAACATCTGATACATTCTTTATGGGAGAGTTTAGAACTCCAGCTCATTTTTTTTTTAAAGTGGGATCATTTGGAGTGAGCATGGGGCTAAATGTGATTATCTGTGGACTCCAAATTCTGAAGGGTTATATACAAGACCCTATAGTCATTTGGACATTCTCTCTGTCTTGTTTTTAATAAAGATATCTTATTTATTCACTCACTTACTTGCTTAATTTCTGTTTGTTGTTTGTTTGTTTGAGACAAACAACCATTTTTTCCTAATGTAGCCTTGGCTGTTCTGGACAAGGTTTGAAGACCAAGCAGACCTCAAGCTCAGAAGACAGTCTTCTTTTCACCTCCTCAGACATGGGTGAAAAAGGGAGTCAAATTTCTTTTTGGTGGTAGGCTCTAAGATAAATAGACTGGTTACCCTATTTATTCAGTTGCTTACTCCTGTACACTGGAACCATGAAAGGAATTGGAGCTTCTTTTTCATTGGTCTCTTTCATATCCTTCATGGGATTAGGGTTCTTTTTACTGAGCACTGACTTAATAAGGGCAATGTGATATCTCAGGCTCTCTGTAGTAAGAGGGCTGGGTCTTTTGAATCTCTGGTCTTCATAAGGCTTTGAGTATCTGAACTTGTACCTTATTGGGGGAGTAGAATCCCAGGTGTGATCCATAATTCACCCCCTTTGCCTGCCAGAGTCCTGGGATTGTTAGACTGTTCCACAATGCAGGCTTCCCTCTCTATCTAGTGACTTTGTCTACTTGTTTCTCTATATTGTTGTTTTTCCCAAAGAAACAACTCTTTGTGTCATTGACTCTTAATATTGTTCCTTGTTTCTTTTTTATTTTTTCAGTCTTCAGTTTGATTCTTTCTTGCCATCCATTCCTCTTGAGTGTTCCACTTTCTTTTTGTTTTAGAGCTCTCAGGTGTGCTGCTACGTTTCTGATATGAGATCTTCACATTTATTTAGTGTAAGTAGTTAGTATTAAACACTTTCCTTTTAGTATCACCTTCATTGGGTCTCACAATTTTGGTAATGTTGTTTTCATGTATTATAGAAAATCCTGTATTTATTTCTGCTTTCCCTCAATAGAGAGAGTTCCATGACTTCATAGGCTTTCTGCTGTTTTGCTTGATGAAATCCAGTTTTAATCCATGGGTGGTGTGATAGGATATAAGGTGTTATTTTAATTTTCTTTTGTCTATTAAGACTTGTTTTGTGACTAAGTATGTTTTCAGTTTCAGAAAATATTCCATAATGTGTTGAGGAGATATATTCTCATATGTTTCTGTGAAATCATCTATAGATATCAGTTTGGTCTCTTCGTTTTATAAGCCTGTTAGCTCTAGTAGTTGTCTTTAATTTTTGGGCAGAAGAGTTGTTCATCATCTGTACAAAGTCCCAATTTATTTCTAATATCAGAGATCAGACCTCTACTCTTGCCTGATGCATCTAAAACAAAAAGGGGGAACTGTAGAGAGCTGCGGAATGCTATGACTTAAAGATGGAGCTGGTTTCCGCCTTCCACCTTCCCGATGGTGAGTGCTCTCTGTCACGAACAACTCCACATTTGGCTAAGGCCGAGGATCTGGCTTGCTTCTATGTATGTGGACCTATCTGCATTGCCCCCGTGGCACGCCTGGGTTGGCTACCCAGAGGCTATTTAAGCTGTGGGCTGGCTTTCCCCGGGGTCCGAGGATTGTTCAATGTTCCTGAATAAACTGCATTGAAAAAAAAAAAAGAGTTGTTCATTGGTGAAGGTGGTGTATTAAAATCTCGCAATCACAATGTGTAAGGGAAAATGTGTTATTCGAGCTTCAATAATGTATCTTTTACAAAAGTTGGTTCGCTTGCATTTTGGCTACAGATTTTACTCACTGAAACATCTTTCTATCTTTTTTTTTATTTTTTGTGTATTAACTGCTCTTATCTGTCTCTTGTAAATAATTTTGATTGAAGGATATTTCTTTGGCTATCAGAAGAGCTTTAGCTATTTAAATAATTACATGTCATATTTCACCCTCATTGTGAACAAAACTTAGCTATGTGGTTAAGATTAAAATTAAGGTTAAGTAAAGAGGTATGAAATAACTTCTCCAAGTTAGCTAACCAGGCAGGCAGTGCACAAGGGAGTGAGGGACAGTGGACACTGGTAAACTATATACTGGGTCTTTCTGTTAGGAGCATAACCCATAATGGGGGAACCTCATGACATGCAGTTCCAGAAAAGTTTCAGTTTTGAGTTGCTATAACCTCCTAGGTTGTTTGTGATTTTTTAGATGGTCTATGGTGCTTCAGGTGAGTATTGTCACCCTCTTAAGAAAAAAACGACACTTTCATTTATTAAAACATACACATATGCACACACACAATCACATACATACACACAATGATTTAATGTATTTTAAAGTAAACACATAGTGTTATTTCAACAGTTTCAGAAACTGAATCTTTGTCAGTTTCATATCACACACCCCAGTACTCATCCCTCTCCCCTAGCATCCTTCAGCCCCACCCAACACACACAAAACAAAGCAAAGCCTCTCTCTGTGGAAGATGTACACTGTCCCATTTGTCACATAATATTCACCTTTTTCCAAAAAGCTTTTCTTACAAATGTCTGCAAGAATGGCCCCCTCACACTTAATTGCAGTTCACAGATGAGTTAAGTCAAAATCCTGGATTTGGGCCTGTGTTATAGCTGATTTGATCTGCTGTAGCCACTATGACCAAGACATCTGCACTTCCCCTGCAGGGGCTGGGGCCAGATCACCCAAGTGCTGAAGCCAGTGAGTGGGCATGGGTAGGTCTCCCACTCTCAGGACCTCAGGGCCAGTTCTCCCATGCTGTCCTGATTATGGGCAAGGGCAGTTCGCCCTCAATTGAGTGGTATTATACCTCATTTCAGACAGCCTTATTATGTTTAACTCCTCTTCCTATTTATGTCCCTCTCCTTCCTGAATTAAAACCCCTATTGTTCAATTACTCTTTTTAGATTACTAGTGTCATGCTTGTTTACTCTTTATCTTGTTGGTTTAAAATTAATATAATTGGTTGGTTTATAATTAATATAATTATAAATTAATATAATTTATAATATAATATAATGTAATATTTTGGTTTCTGTAATTATTCCAGGATATATATACACTTGGAATGATCTGATACTAGGAACCTCACATAATAACATGCATCATTTACCTTTCTGGGTCAGTGAACCACAGTCAATTTTATCTTTTCCAGTTCATTGCATCAACTGGGAAATTTCATGATTCTTCTTTATTAGAAAAGAGGATTTCATAGCTTCCACGTACCACATTTCCAATACTAGGTTGTCACTTAGAGAACATTGATGTTCTTTAGATTTCTGAGTCATTTTGAATAGAACTGCAATGAACATGGGTAAGCAACTGTCTGTGAAGAAGGATGTCACCCCTTTGTTATATGCTAAAATTAGTAAACCTGGAACCTCTGATAGGATTAATTTTTGCCCTTCACCGATTTACACAGTAGCTCCACTAGCTTGCAATCCCAACAATAGTGAGCAAGGGTGCCCTTTACTGAATATCTCCTCTCACCACATTACTTTGATGCTCCCAAATTTTGAGGCCATGCAAATGTCCTATGTATGGTATACCTATCCAAATGATTGAACCCTATTGCCACAGATGTTGCTGCCTTCCTTAATGCAGTGGTGGCTACTGCTTGTATAAGGAAAGAAAGAAATTATCTCAGAATAAAGATCTAATACATGAAACAATCTCACACTGTTTTTGTGCACCTCCTGTGAGGAACAGCATATTTCCTACTGTCTAAAGAATGTATGACCTAGTACCAGGCTCTCCTCAGGTCCATCTCCAGAAACCCACTACCATCAATCCTGCTATGATCTTGATGGCACACAGATACATATTCATGACTGTCACAAGATGCCAATTTTGATAATGTTGTGTTTACCCAAAATATGCTGCTTAAGACTCCATGGTAAAATTGACATGGATAGTTTGAAACCACAGGTGGGTAGAGGACACCCAAAAGGAAGGATCATTCTTACAGAAACAACTGATAGGACAGTAGGTAACTAACCTTCATCTGGCATCTGGGTACAGAAATTCATAGTCATCTTGACCTTTGCTCACTTTAAAATTCTTTGTATACTGGAAATGGATACATGAGGGAATTGTTCTTTTCAGATAGGAATCTAAAGTGCAGAATCAAGTTCAGGCCCTTGGGCTGGATGGCCCAGTTGTCAGAAACAGTTTTCCATTGCAAAAGGTGGGGTTGGAAAAAATAGTCTTCCAAAGTGCAGACAGGTGAATATATAAAAAGAAAGTTTACACCAAGTAATGAACAAAAGAAATATAAAATCTACTTGGAATCCAAAATGGTGGTGAACATATTGATGAGTGTTTATCACTGTGCCAGGCAATAGCCAATGGAAGGAGACTGAACATGCCAGTCCAGACAACTTTACACTGAAAAACTTTCAATCACCATTGATGCAGAAAACATGATATTCCATGACAGAGACACATTTATACAATATTGATGCACTAACCCAGCCCTACAGAATGTACTAGAAGGAAATCTTTCTCACAAGAAAGTTAATTTCATCTCCCTTACCTTCCCTCCAACAAAAACATGGGATATGAATAACTGCAACAAAAAATACAAAAATAAATATGCAAACAAACACACTTCCATAACCAACATTAAAAATTAAATGATATATTTTTTATATCTCCCTCAATATCAGTGGAGACTACTATCCAATAAAAAGGCAAAGTCTAAAAGAATGGACCTGTAAACACAAACCATCTTTCTTCTGTGTAGAAGAATCACACCTCAGCCATAATGATACATATTTCCTAAAATTAAAATGTATTTAAAAAAATGTTTTCCAACCTAAAGTACACAAAAAACAAGCTCCATTCGCCATCCTAATATATAATGAAATAGAATTTCAACCAAAATTAATCCAAAGAGGTAAGAAAGGACATTATATAAACATCAAAGAAAAATCCCACAAAGATTAAATCTCAATTCTGAATATCCATGCCACATATGCAAGCACAACCACCTCTGTAAAATAAACATTAATAAAGCTTAAGCCACACATAGTCCCCTGATCATTAAAACTGGGATACCTCAACACCCCATTCTCAAAAGAGGCAGTTCAATTCAACAGACATTAAGCAAGATAAAAGGACACTAACATATGTTATGAATCAAATGGAACCAACAGATATGCAGAGAAGTTTTCAAACAAATACAAAAGAATTCATCTCCACATGGAATCCTTCCCAAAACTGACCATATAGTTCATCAAAAGGGAATATTTAACAAATACAAGAAGATAGAAATAATCCATTGGAACCTATCAGACCACCATGGAATTAAGCTAGACGTCAACAACAACAGAAATTTTAAAAGCCTCCAGACTCTTAGGAACTAAACAACTTTCTACTCAATGACAACTGGTACAGTGAACAAATAAAGAAATTAAAGATTTCCTAGTAGTCAGTGAAAATGAAGGCAGATAGTATTGAAAATTATGGAACACAGTGAAAGCAGTATTAATTGGAGAGTTGATAGCAATAAGTGCCTTCATGTTGGAGACATCTCTTACAAGCAACTTAATGGCACAAATGGAGGTCCTGGGTGGAAAGAATATGCAGACACTTTCTAGGAAAGTAGATACCTAGAGAAAACCTCAAGGCTGAAGCAAACGTTTCCTTATTATGTTAAACTTCTCCTCTTATTTATATCACACTCCATCCCAAATTAAGACCAATGTTTTCCTATTACTCTTTTCAGATTACCTACATCTAGCTTGTTCCCTATTAATTTTCTTGGTTTTAATATAAAAAAAAATAAAAATTTGTTTTCTGTAATTATTCCAGGTAACATATTCACATAGAATGATTTGATGCTAGGAATGTGAGGTAGTTGCAGGATTTGTCTTTCTGGGTTAGTGCAGCACAAAGAGAACCATTCAAATTATCAGTGAAAACAAGAGGTGCTTCTTTGAGAAAATCAACAAGATAAACCAATCCTTAGACAATCTAACTAGAAGGCAGAAAGACACTTTCCAAATTAACAAAATCAGAGTTAATGACAGGCACCAAGGAAATAAAAAAAAATCAGTAATCATACTTTAAATGCCGATATGCCACAAAATTTGAATATCTATATGAAATAGACAATTTTCTTGAAAGTATCTACTTACCAAATTTGAATTCAGATGAGGAAAATAAAACTCTGCTATGAGTCTCAGCATCTACCTGCAGGGTATGGTCTTTCAGAAGTAGTCTGCGGTAGGATCCTGTCCTGTATCCTGTTGTCTCCTTCTTCAGAGGTCCATTAAATTTGCCTTTCTGAATGAAAATTGAGCATCCTGCACAGGGTCATCTTCCTTGATGAGATACTTTAGGTGTACAAATATTTTACTATGTTTATGCTATATTATATGTCTAATATCCACTTATAATTGAGTATGTACCATGTGTGTCTTTCTGCTTTTGTGTGACCTCACTCAGAATGATCTTTCCAAGTTCCCACTCTCTGTCTGCAAATTAAATGATATTCTTGTTTTTAACGGCTGAATAGTATTCCATTTTGGAAAAGTATGATTTCTGTATCTATTTCTCAGTTGAGGGAAATCTGTGTTGTTTCCAGGTTCTGGCTCTTTCAATAAACCTGCTTCGAACATGGTCAAACAAATGTTCTTGTATTTGAACATTTATGTTGAACATTTATGGATTCATGCCTAGGATTGGAATAGTTGGATTTTTTTATTAATTACACTTTATTCACTTTGTATTCCTCCATAAACTCCTCTCTCTTCCTCTCCTAATTCAACTTTCCCTCCTCCTTCTCCACATCCTCCCCAAGTCTGTGATAGGTGAGATCTTCCTTTTCTTTCCTTCTGAAGCGTGTCTATCAGATCTCTTCAGACATGGCTGCATTATCATTTTCTATGGCTTGGTAATGATGCTCCCCCTCAGGGGGTGGAGATCAAAGAGCAGGCCAATCCATTCATGTCAAAGGCAGTCCCTGTTTCCATTACTATAGAACCCACCTGGTCACTGAACTGCCATGGTCTACATCTGTGCAGGGGTTCTAGGTTATCTGCATGCACAGTACATGGGTAGAATATAAGTTTCTGGAAAGACTGCTGTGTTCAAAGGTTTGGTTCTGTTGCTCTCCTTCTGGAGCTCCTGTCCTCTCCTGATCTTACTATTTCCCACTTTCTTCATAAGATTCCATGCACTCTGCCCAATTGTTGGACTTAAGTCTTAGCATGTGCTTTGATAGTTGGAAGGGCAGAGCATTTCAGAGACCCACATTTTTAGGTTCCAAACGTGTTTTCTGTTTTCTTCTTCTTCTGATGACCATTCTCTTTACCTTTCAGGAGAGGAATTGAACATTTTAGCTAGAGTCTTCCCTCTTGATTATTTTCTTTATGTATGAAGATTTGAGTAGGTTTATCCTATATTATATTTCTATACAAGTGAGTTTATAGCACATGTGTCTTTCTGCTTCTGGGATAGCTCACTCTGGATGATCCTTTCCTGTTGCCACCATTTACATACAAATTTCATCATATACTTCTTTTTCATTGATGAGTAATACTCCATTGTGTAGATGTAAAAAATATCGGTATCCATTCTTCAGTTTAGGGGCATCTGAGTTGTTTCCAGCTTCTGGCTATTACAAATAAATCTGCTTCAACCATGGTTGAGCAAATGGCCTTATTGTGTACTTGAGCCTCTTTTGTGTATATATGCCTAGGAGTGGTATAGCTGGATTTTGAGGAAGCGCTAATCCTAGGTGTCTGAGAAAGCACAAGATTGTTTTCCAGAGTGGTTGTGGTGGCACACACAACCAGTAGGATTTGCTGAAGGAGGCAGAGGCAGGAGGATCACAAGTTGAGACACAGTATAGTTGGATCTTTTTTTTTTTTTAATGCAGTTTATTCAGGAACATTGAACAATCCTCGGACCCTGGGGAAAGCCAGCCCACAGTTTAAATAACCTCTGGGTAGCCAACCCAGGCGTGCCACGTGGGCAATGCAGATAGGTCCACATACATGGAAGCAAGCCAGATCCTCAGGCTTACCCAAATGTGGAGTTGTTCGTGACAGAGAGCACTCACCATCAGGAAGGTGGAAGGCAGAAACCAGCTCCATCTTTAAGGCATAGCATTCCGCAGCTCTCTACAGTTCCCCCTTTTTGTTTTAGACGCATCAGGCAAGAGTAGAGGTCTGACCTCTGATATTAGAAATAAATTGGGACTTTGTACAGATGTTCATTTAGGTGTCATCCACCCAAAGAGCATCAGACCCGTCCGATACCTGTTTCTCAAAGGCGGGACCTGGGGCATCAACCTGCATGCAATCAGACATGCTCTTCTCTGGGTCAAAAGCGGCTGACCCTGAGTGCAGTGCTTAGCCTTGCATCCTGAGCGTGTCATTTTAGCTTTTTATGGTATCCAACCATGGTTGGGGAGAATGTCCTGCTTCAATGGCTGTAAAGGCCTGAATGATCATGGCTGCATCACACCGTTGTGAGACTCTAATCTTGCATATATACCACAGGCAAACCAAGGAGACCAACACCAGAAGGCCTGCTAATGCTCCCATGCCTGCCCATTCCTTCAGATGATTCATGGCTGCAGCAATCCATGTTGATAATCCTGTGGCTAGTCCTGCATCCACTCTGGTAGAATTTACTGTGACAATGGCCACTCTCAGCTGCTCCATTGTAGTATCGAATTCTCCAGTCCAATTACCTAAAATATAGCTAGACAATTGTTTAGACAGATTTGCAGCACAGGAAAAATTCTCATGTTGTATGCTAGTGACACAAAGTCCAGCATACTTTCATTGACAGCCAGGTTGAGCGATTTGCCATAGGGTATCAATTTGCTCCTGCAAGAGGTCAATCCTCTGATTGAACACCATCAAGCTTCCTTTTAGTTGAGCATTAATTCCTTTATGTACAACTAAGGCATGAGCTACATTGGCTAAATGATTATTCAGGGTCTGAGCAGTCTGCCCAGTATGACTCATGGCTAATGCCCTGGTGGTAGCTCCAACAGCCGCCAATGAGATGGTAGTAACAATGGTGGCTGTAGTTCCAAGATTCCTTTTCTGTCTCAAGAGAGTCATAGCGTGAGGGGCATCAAAGGGCACAGGCACGCAGTGAGGCATGCGAGTAACCAGGGCATACCTAAATTTACTAGCATTCCAGCATTGGGCAAAAAAGCAAGTATCATTACCACAATTACTTGGCTCTATCTGGCTAATAATGAATAAAAATGGGGGATATAGACAAAGAGGTGTGGGCTTATAGGAAATATTATGAGAAGCCTTAACCCCCTCGTTGGAACACCTGCGTCAGTTCTAGAACTAATTAGAGTCTCTAGAAAAGTATTGTTTTGTACAAAGTGGTGTCTGAATACACAGGAATGAGACCCCAAATGAGGCTAAGCACTGCACTCAGGGTCAGCCGCTTTTGACCCAGAGAAGAGCATGTCTGATTGCATGCGGGTTGATGCCCCAGGTCCCGCCTCTGAGACATGGGGTAAGATGATCAATCCTCATTTAGAAAGACAGATGGGATGTGCATTGAATGTATGACAGTTACTGAGCTCATCTGAAAGACTCTAACTAGCAGTGTTTTCAAAGCAAAGACTCATGACCAAACCTTTGGCAGAGTACAGGAAATCATAAGAAAGAAGGGGAGTTAGCCTGATGGGGAAAGGATAGGAGCTCCACAAGGACCAAATATATCTGGGCACAGGGTCTTTTCTGAGACAGACATTCAACCAAGGACCATGTATGGATATAACCTAGAACCTCCACTCAGATGTAGCCTGTGGTAGCTCAGTAACCAATTGGTTTCCCAAAGTGAGGGGAACAGGGACTATTTCTAACAGGAACTCAATGACTGGCTCTTTGGTCTCCCCACCCCCGAAGGGAGGAGCAGTCCTGTTAGGCCACAGAGGAGGGCTTTGCAGCCAGTCCTGAAGATACCTGATAAAACAGGATCAGATGAATGGGGAGGAGGTCCCCCTTATCAGTGGACTTGGAAAGGGGCACGGTGGAGATGAGGGAAGGAGGGAGGGACTGGGAGGGAATGAGGGATCGGGACACGGCTGGAATACAGAGTTAATAAAATGTAACTGATAAAAAATAATAAAAAAATAAAGTAACAAAAAAATTAAAAAAATAAAAAAAATAAAAATAAAAATAAATTATTCTCTTTAAAAAAAAAGCTGTAAAGTGCCATTTAACATTCTGTTTAAACATGAGTTTCTCTGCTACCTTATTCATTCAGGGAAGGTTCCATCAGCATTCTTTAGCTTACAACTCTTCTATAGGATGGAAAAGTTTTGTATCTTGTGCTGAGTCTGGAAGAGTTCAGGAAGCAACATGAGTCATCTCCAAACAGCCTTGGGTATTGTCCATGGCTACATTAGCTTCTTCAGTTTGTCTTCATGTGTCCATATATAGGCAGCAACTATAGAGCCACTTGATTTCTAGTCATAAGTTACATGGTCATTATTCAGGATTCTGCTTGTAAATCTACCTCACAGTACCTGGGGACTGAAATCAGTGTAGGGCAATGAGAAGACACCAAGGCTTGTATCTTTATTCTTTAGAGTATATATGTTGTTTGTAGGTAATTCACAACAGGATGCTTGAGAGTTCATGAGTTTATACTACAAGGAATGGTACAGTATTATTCAAAAGAGCATGTCTAATATTACCTTGGAATAACAGTAGTGAGTTTCCTGTGCTAAAATATGGTGCTTCAGATTTCCTCTTCTACAGGTGGGTAATGTCTAAGTCCACATTGTCAAAGAAGGAAATTACTAAGGCCTCCTCTGAGAAAGACTAGTTGTCATGACCACGTCAATAAACAAGGGAAATTTTGAGGAATTTGGAGACAGGGGAGTTCTGAGAACATCTTCTCCCAAAGGAAAGTTCTGAAACCACATTCGCAAAAGAGTACTCACACATTTCTTGGTTTGGGGTGAGTGACACCATCCATATTTGGCAAAATAGCAATATCCTTGCACTGCTGGTCAGAGGGGGAAGCTCATGGGATATCTTAGGTATTGGAGGAAGTTTCTGATTCTGCATACTAGCTTCCAACTATATTACCCAATACAAGCATGCATAGGCTTAGTGAATTCTTTGAGTGTCTAGGCTATTATCACAACAATCTTCCAACATGGTAAGTGCTTCTGCAAGTACTGATAGTGCCCAAACTTTGATGCAGATGGCATGACATCGAATTCCCAGCTTCAAACTTGTGTTTTATTATGTAAAAGAGAATGTTAGTATGAACCAACTGGTTTCCTATGTGTTGTAGATTAATCTTTGATGGTCCTGGTCTATTAAATCTGAAGTAATCTTATTTATAGTGCCATGTGTGAGGCATGACAAGATGGGAGTCTTCAGTGATTCTTTATTCATATAATGGGATCTGCAACTTCCAAGTAAAAAGGTTGGAGGCCTGCGATATCCTTTGCATACAGGGTCTAATTTGAGATCCCACACAATATAGTTAAATTTCCCAGATCCCCTGTATTCTGGGACTCTGGGGCATATTTGCCACCAATCAGACCACTTTCCATTTTGGCTGGTGATCCCTGACTCTGTTTCTTCCACAAGAATGTTGTCAACAGCAGAGGCAAGGTCAACAAAGATGGGGTTTCTCATTTAAGGTGATAATCTGATAGGTAGAAAGTTTTCAGTGAGGACTTTGGTCATTTGGACATGCCTGTCCACCCAAGTCAGAGAGAACATATTAAGAACACCTAGAGAAATTGACCAGAGATTTCTCTGTATAGAGGTGCATTCTCCAAGGAAAACATCATCATGGGGTGTTGATTTAAAGTTTCATTGAGAAAAAGATGAACATCTGACTGAGTTTTCATGTCATTGGCCTGGTTTGTAGCTTCCCAAAACAGATGATTTTGTATAGTTCCCCTAAAGTGAAAGGGTGTTTACAGAGTTTGCTTGTTTAAAAAAAAAATAGGTTAGGCAAGATCCTTTACAGATTATATATGTCAGAGTTTCATATCTGAATCATTGTGGAAGCTTCAATTCACCTTGGGTTAAAGGACAAACCTTGTAATCATTTATTTAGAAAAAAAGTTCTATGGCTTACTCTATAATTTTGTGAAGTAGAATGCACCTATTCAAACACAATGAATGCTGAACCTTACTTTGTACAAACAGAAATGTTCTTTGATTCAGTAGGATGTTTGAATGCCTCCATTGCCAAAGCTAGAAGAATTGAGTGCTGTGGCAAGAGGAGAAGTTCTGAAGCCCATTTGACAGAGAGACTAATGCTTAAAGCATGCAAAAAGCAAATAAATTTGACTACCATAACTCATGTGGTCTTAGCATTGCTTCAGCTTCTAAGTCTTCTTCAATGTCTAGGAAATTCATGTCTTCAGC
The DNA here is from genome assembly GCF_030254825.1 of Meriones unguiculatus. NCBI lineage: Eukaryota > Metazoa > Chordata > Mammalia > Rodentia > Muridae > Meriones > Meriones unguiculatus. The sequence continues at coordinate 8,083,341 of NW_026843709.1, forward strand.
TGAATATGCAAAATACTAATCATCAATATTAGAATTGATAAACAGCTTGATTGGGTGTTTCAGAATTGCATTGAGCCTACCAAAATTAAGTTGGACTAACAATTTCACACCATATCTCGTGATTTTATTTAAGTGGCATCGACTTCTAGAATTTGCCTCTCATTTTTGAAATCTGTGAAATCTATACAGAGGGCTAGTTCTGTTTGGGTAGGGGTTAGACAGCCCCTGTTCCCTTGCTCAGAGGGAAATATTCTGAGTTCATTGTGTCAAAGGCTACTTTTAAGGACTCAGTCACCCGGGGATAAAAAAAAAAAAAGACCAAGATTTTCAAAAGAGAAGGAGTGGTGGAACAATTGGGCAAAAGGGGAATATTCCAGTTTACCTTTGTTGAACGGGGAGGTCCAGATATTCCATGACTCCCTGTCTGCAGGAAACTTGAGAAAAACACTATCTCTTAGTAGTCCACTACAGGCTTTCTTTGGGTTCTTCTGACAAATTAGATCATAGTCCCAGGATATGTTCCCTACTTTAACTCAGGATAAGCAAGACATGAGTGGACATGGAGAATAGGTACATTTCTGGTGAGCAGCATAAAGAAAAATGACCTTAGACTCAAGCTGAGGTATGTTTTCAATGACAAACAGGGCATGGATCTTGAGTTCTCTGAGGATTTGTTGATTGCCAAAATTGAATTTTTAATCTAATAATGTGAGAAAGAGAAGCTCTGGTCTCTCTTACTTGACTGGTAAACCTGAGTTGGCCATGGAAAGAAAGAGTAGCTCATATGTTTCTTTGGCCTCAGGAACTCAGTCTCAAAGGACACTTAAAATTCAATGTTTGAGACACACCACCTCAGTCACATGGTTATTGATGTAGCTAGATATATCATTGGGCCATGGATCAGACAATTCCAGTCAAGTGAGAGGATGTCTAAAAACTTTTGTTCAAAGACAGTAAAATACAGCAACAGCAACAGCATATATGACCTCCTTGAGAGTAGGAAAGTGCTACTGTGGTTAGAAAAAATAAGTCTAAGGATCTCTTCTGAAATTGTTCCAGGACAGTGTCAGTACTCTGTTTTTCATGGGTTAGATTAGTTCTGAGTGGGCATATCTAAATATTAATGGAGTTATAAGCTTGGGTATGTAAATTGTGTTTGTTGTAGAATATAAGGCTCAAGCATTGTTATGACTTTGTAGAAATTTTACTGTTCATTGATTTTAAAAGACATATTTTTCTTGTTCTTGGGACATTGGTGAAGTCTAAAGTCAGGACAACTTCAGTCACTGAGAATGGCTGTGATAACCTTGTTGTGCAGTATATGTTTGAGGTCCATTTCGGCAGTGTGTGACTGTCTGAGGTGCCCTGATTTTCAAAGGAAAGGTTTGTGTATGACCTGGTGAACATTGGGGAAAATGTGAATCACATGAAATTGAGATTTAAAACACTCTTGACTTATTGGAGGAAAATGTGAAGGATATTTTCTTTTCTATACAGATAAAACTGAGGTTACTTGAGGTATTAGGGGAAACTCTGAAGGCTCCTGATTCTAAAGGGAGAGGCCAGAAAACCCCTTGTTCCCACAATAGTTTGCATGACCTGTGGTTCTGAAGTGCTGAGTCTGAATGGTGCTTGAGAATTACTGGCCTACATTTGGCTTCCTGGTTTAGAAGGCATATGCCTGAAACAGTTTTGAGCCATTCATTGGGTTTGAAAAATTGAAATACCTCCTTGTTCTGAAGGAATAAATATGAGCTCATTTGTCCTATACACAATTTGGAGTATCCATGGATAGAATGTGAAAGTGTTAGACACCCAAAATCAAACAGAATTTTGAGGACAGTTTCTCCTAGGGGATCAAAGTGTCATACTGTGTTGGGGAAAGCAGAAAGTCCAAAATGTCTCATGGCTAGCAGGGGAAGAACAAGAGTCAGTTTGGGGATTAGAGAAGGCCTGAACCTTTCCTTATCTGATCTTCATGGGAATCTAAAACATCCATGTATTGTAATTCTCTAAGGTAAGATCAATCTCCAAATGCAAGGAGGCAGCTTCCACATAGGTTGACTGAAAAATTCAGCTTATTACTTGTGCACAAAATGAACATGGCTTCTCCTTTTATGCTGACAAAGTTTAAGGTACACATTCTGGGTTTGGGGCTCTGCTGATTACTCTAAAGCCCCAGTACATCAGGCATACTATTCCTCTTCATTGGACAGTGGTCATGAGGTCAGGGGATCAGAATAAGAATCACAGCACTTTAGGCAGAGGGTATCATTTTGTCAGCCATTAGTTTAGATGAAGTAGGACTAGGGTCACACCAGTCAGAAGATGCTTACATTATTCTTTATGGGGTATAAATTGTATAGCATTTTATTGTAGGTAAAAATTGTGAATTTTTCTTCATCAGTGTGTAACACCAGCTTTTCCTTTAGTCAGAGAGCCTAACCAATGCTTCATTGTCCTCCTGAGGCTTCTAGGAATGACAAAGGTAGGCTTTGCTGATGGTTGATGAGTAGGAAAATTTTGAAACTCCATTGTTCATATGAACACAGTGTGAAAAATTATGTGGCTGCCTATGGATTGAAATAAATGCCATGTTAAAATTAAGGAGGGCCCATGCTTCCTTCTTGAGATGGCCTGCTTTATAAGATCCATTTGGCTGATCTGGAAGTTCTGATGCCTCTTTGGCCATAAGGGATAGGCTGCAGGCTTCCTAGGGCAGATATTGAAGGTCGGATATGCTCTTGATTAGCGGACGCTTTTTTCTGAAACTTTTGCTGACAAGTATTGTTTCTGAGGCTTAGGTTGTAAGAGGCTCTCTCTTTCAGATGGAAAACTTCTGAGGCTTCCTTGAACACTGGAAACATTGCTGGTGTGAGCATATGAAAGTGGGAGGCCATGTTGTTCAGACTGAGAAGGTCTGATAAATTCTTTAGGAGAGAGGTTAAAACTACTAAAGCTTTGTTTTTGCAGTGAGATCCTCTTTGAGTCCACATGACACCAAATGTCTGTGTCCTCCAGGGACAGAAGCATTACACAGACAGGCCCAATATTCATACTGGAAGGCTGTTTCACTCCCTTGGTAAGAAAGAGAATACCTCATGTCTCCTAGAGATATGGTATGTCTGACTTTTCCTTGTATTGCAGGAAAAGATGTAGCCTTCCCTTGTGGATTTGGTGCATATATTATTCCCCATTGGACTGGAAGTAGAGCTTTAATGGCCATTTGACAAATTGGCAACCTCCCACACTTTCCAGGCAAATAGACCTGAGTCCAATATCATTTAGAGTGCATGGCAAAGATTCAGTATTGCTCTTCCTAGCAGGTGAATATTTCAGAGCCCCTTGGGCAGATGTGCATGTTCCTTGACCTGGTTCAGATAGGGGAGACCTTTGAGACAGTGAGACAGGTAGAGATGCTCCTAAATCGATTTGGACACTGGAAGAAGATCCTCGCATCACTGATGGAGATGGTGAGGATCCCAAACTCCCTGGTGAAGAGTCAGAAATACCTAGACTGCCACCTGCACAGGTGGAAACTTGCAGAGGCCCCTTGGAAGACAGGAGAGTTTTTACAGGTTCTTGAATGGCTAACAAAGGTCTTGAACTAACTTTAACAGTTATGGCAATTTCCCAAGTGCCTGAGGTAGATGATGTAGTTTCAAGAGTCTGTTATCCAGATAAAGAGATTACCATGTGCCCTTTTGAAGAATTCCTAGATCCTGGAGTGATTGAAAGTGATGGATCTGTATAGAGTACCTTTTGAGAAGATGGAAAACACACAAGAGATCCTTGTGAAAAAAGAGAAGTTCCTATACCCTCTTATTCAGATAAAGAAACTGACACATGACATTTGGAAGATAGCATAGATTCCAAAGAGTGTGAAGCTGATCTATGTGTTGGTTGAACTCTTTGGCCAGAATGCAAAGACACAAGAGGATCCTGGCATGAAGAAGAAAGTCCTAGAGTACCCTGTGTAGGTGTAGAGAGATGAAAAGTGCCATTCCTTCATATGGAAAATTTCAAAACACATTGAGGTGAAAGTAAGGAACTCAAGTTTGCCTGCACAGATATGGAAAGATCCCCAGGGTCTTCTTCATTTCCTACATGACTTGCAGTGGCCTTAGATTTTTTCCACAACTGTTGCAGATCATCTATATCCTGGAAGATCCCAAGGTTGTGGTAAAGCTTAGAGAGCCTTGGGTCAATTTCAGAGTTTCTTCCTTCTTTTGGTCATGTTGGGTATATCCTTGAGACAAGGAAGCAGTTGGTGAATGTGCAAGTGTATTCTGTACAGAAGAGGACTGTGTGTGTCTACCTGGTGTGTGTGTGTTGGAGGTTTTGAATGCCACTGGGCAGATAGAAAGTGTCTGAGAGTCTTGTGTGGATATGTGGGCAGTCCCAGATTCACTTGTGTAGATAAGTGGGAACAGGCAAATCCTTGAGCACAATGAGAAGTTGCTTGACTCCCATTTTCTAGGGTCTGGAGCACAAGGATGTTATTGTGAAGTTGCTACTGTTGATGGAGAAGTCTCCAAATCCTCTTCTAGAGGTAGTGATTGTGTATGACACCTCTGTGTAGATTCTTGTGTTTCTAGGACAACGAGTGGAAGATGACAAGGAATTTGACATCTTGTGGAAAATCTTGAATGATACAAAAACATCTGGGCGGATATCCTAAGTTCTACAGGATCAGAAGCAGTGATCAGTGATGCTGAATCACCAGGATCATGTGCTAAAAGTCCCCTTGACACTATGTTGAATGGTTAAGGCTCTCTAGGACCTTAGGAACCAGAGTACCCTGGGACAGATGGAGCCTTTCCCATGGCTCTTCTGACATA